>NC_083769.1:43309710-43352210 GCF_963514075.1 Conger conger
ACATGCACACACAGACACATTCAGACTCACACACATGCATGGACACACACATGCACACACACACACACACACACACACACACACATGCACACACACACACACACACAGGCACATGGAGACACACACACATGCACACACACACACACACATACACATACATGCAAGGACACACAGGCACATGAAGACACACACACATGCACGGACACACACACACACATACATGCAAGGACACACACACACAGGCACATGTAGACACACACACATGCACGGACACACACACACACACACGCACAGACACACATATACAAGCAGCACACACACAGACCCAGACAGACACATACAGACACATAGGCACAGATATTCACACACACAGGCACACACGCATACACACAGGCACACTCTCACACACGCAAACACACAAACAAACACACACCCACACACGCACTCACAGGGCTGACCCCTCATTGCCTCTCCAGCTGGTTGCTGGGCAGGGGTTGCCATGGCGCGGCACGGGGGAACTGGACCCGGCCAATCGTGCTGGCCCAGGTCAGAGTGGAGGGGATGCCAATCTGTTCCAGCCCGCGGTAAGTCAACTGTGACGGAGCGAGTCCCCCCTCCCTGAATCCCTGGCCCAGCCTGCGCTCCTGCTCTCCGCCATTTTAAATGAGCTCCACGTGCCAGGAGAGGCCTGTGAATTATGCATGCATGTATGCATGTATGTATGCGAGTATGTGTACGCATGTGTGTGCGTATTTATATAATAAATATAAATGTAAAGTTTATCACTGACATTTGCATAATGGCATTAATAAGTGCTCTCCGTCTGCGTTGAAGGGCAGGCAGTGGGAGGCGGTGCGTAGAGAGTCTGTGCAGACCTCCCAGGGCCCTGTGCAGCCACTGTAACACAGTGTGTGTGTGTGTGGGGAGGGGGAGGGGGGGGGGGGGCTGCTCAGGGGAAGCAGGGGTCAGGGGTCACGGGGGGCAGGACCGGAAAGGTGAGCCGTCCGTCTGACGGAAGGAGGGCCGAGCCTCTGGGCTGTGGCCTGTCAGACGGTCTGCTTCACGATTGGCCGTCACGGTCATCACAGAGTGACCTCGCTGGTTTCACGGTTGAACAGACCGTGAACCCTCCTGACTCCCCCCCCCCCTGCACAGAGACTCCATTATGTCACCTGATCTGAGTGATCACCCCACACCTCTGAATTTACAGCTCAGACAGTCAGCTCATCACCAGAGAATACTCATTGATTTCAAATCCCCCCCTCCCACCCCCCCCATGTAGTCTATAGCACATTGTGCATTCTGTATTCATTATTTACCACACAAAAGGTTCTGTCTGTTTTCGATTTTGTGCCCCCCCCCCCGTCCCATCCCGACAGCGGGTGAGGGATGAGCCTTCCAGCAGAGGAGCTCTGAACACAGAGTTCTCCACGGCCGTCGAACCCGCCGAGGGACCGTGCGTTTCGCCGAAACAATGGAGGAGTCCCGGATGGCTGGGCCATGGCTTCCTCTGTCTCTCTCTCTCTCACGGTCGCCCCTCGCTCGGCTCTGGAGCCGCCGTGCCGTTTGAAGACCCCGGAGAGGAGGACCGCTGAACCGCGGCCAACGGCAGCACAATGAGGAGCGCGCATAAATCTGCCTCGCCGCTTTAACGACTCCGGCCTGTTGTGGCGCAGCCCGGTGCGCGTCGGGGGCCGCGGGTCCCAGCACAGCTGTCGGCCCCGAACCGCCGTTAACTCCTCACTCTCCCAACCGCCGTTAACTCCTCCCGCTCCCAACCGCCGTTAACTCCTCACTCTCCCAACCGCCGTTAACTCCTCCCGCTCCCAACCGCCGTTAACTCCTCACTCTCCCAACCGCCGTTAACTCCTCTCTCTCTGTCTCCCAACCGCCGTTAACTCCTCCCGCTCCCAACCGCCGTTAACTCCTCACTCTCCCAACCGCCGTTAACTCCTCTCTCTCTGTCTCCCAACCGCCGTTAACTCCTCTCTCTTCCAACCTCTGTTAACTCCTCACTCTCCCAACCGCCGTTAACTCCTCACTCTCCCAACCGCCGTTAACTCCTCTCTCTTCCAACCGCCGTTAACTCCTCTCTCTTCCAACCGCCGTTAACTCCTCTCTCTCCCAACCGCCGTTAACTCCTCACTCTCCCAACCGCCGTTAACTCCTCACTCTCCCAACCGCCGTTAACTCCTCTCTCTTCCAACCGCCGTTAACTCCTCTCTCTCCCAACCGCCGTTAACTCCTCACTCTCCCAACCGCCGTTAACTCCTCACTCTCCCAACCGCCATTAACTCCTCTCTCTTCCAACCGCCGTTAACTCCTCACTCTCCCAACCTCTGTTAACTCCTCTCTCTCCCAACATCTGTTAACTCCTCACTCTCCCAACCTCTGTTAACTCCTCTCTCTTCCAACCTCTGTTAACTCCTCTCTCTTCCAACCGCCGTTAACTCCTCCCACTCCAAACCACCGTTAACTCCTCCCGCTCCCAACCACCGTTAACTCCTCTTGCTCCATACCACCGTTAACTCCTCTCTCTTCCAACCGCCATTAACTCCTCTGTCTCCCAACCGCCATTAACTCCTCTCTCTCCGTCTCCATCTTGCTCCATACCGCCGTTAACTCCGTCTCCGTCTCCGTTACTCGGCCTCTGCCGCCCGCCGCCTCGTCCCGCGTTAGCGGCGTACAGTATGGCGGTTCTGGCAGCCGTGCCTCCTGTGTCTGCTCCTGTTTGAACAGATTGTTGGGTTCAGAGATCTAGATAATAGCACATAATTCCTAATGTAAATACCTGACAGGAGATACAGGCGCGACAGACTATTTATTTTTACCCTATTTCTTTTTTTTCTGATTAACTGATTTTGTATTTTTTTTCTTCCCGACTTACCTTCTCTCTGAAATATTAACGAGGCTTTCTGGGTTTCTTGGACTGGTGAACTCAACTTCAATGCAGTACCTAGGTCTTCATACACAGATGAAGGGTGAATACAGAAGGAGCAGTATCTAATGTAAACGGTGAGCTTTGCACCAGCACACCATCTAGAACTGTGGTTCTTACTTCTTGTCCTGGAGAGCCACAGGGTGTGCTGGCTGCTTGTTGTTACTCAGCACTTAATTGATCAATTAAACCCATTAATTACACAGTTAACGCATCTCACCTGGTTTCTTGGGTCTGAATTGGTTGCTGATTTTAAGGCAAAAAAAACTGCGGCTCTCCAGGACCAGGAGTGAGGACCGCTGGTCTAGAATCTGTACTGCAAAGGTGGTTGTTTTCTCACATGATTACACTGACTGCAGGTTCATTTTTGAAATTGTATTTCAGTATTTACCCTGGAGTGAGATGCGTGAGTTTATTTACCCTCTCATATCCCGGGCCTCCACCCCCAACAGAGCTGTAATCCTCAGACCCCCCATGCTAGCTAACATATCCTGACTCAGCAGTTTTATCACCTCTTACTGCTGCTGAGGGTCAGCAAGTTTTGTTCACTTTTCTTGAGCAGCAAACATTACATTCCCACAGTGAAGTTAGGGCCTAACGGCTGAAATAAGTATGTTAAATATATATATAATAAGCTGCAGTTGGGTACATTGTTTTATCTCAAAAGTACTAAAGTGCTTTATATGTTAACATTCATATTTATAGAATAAGTTTACATTACATTTATACTGAACTAGCTACATTAAGCTGTAGTCTGGGGAGTGTTTCACAAAGCAGGATTCCTGAGGTACCTGGATAAGTCTGCAGTCTGGATAAGGACTTCAGTCCGTGCTCCGGAATTGGGAGGGTTCCAGGTTTTACTCAGTGCCTTTATCCAGCTCCCTCAGTAATCTTGGCCTCATGATGCAGGCCCCAGGCGGTGTTAGACAGCTGCTAAATGCATTTCTGAATCTGCTGTTGCTAAAGGTGTTTGTGTTATGTGAATAGAGTGAGTAGTGGGGGCGACATTAGCTCAGGAGCTAAGTGCGGTTTGCTGGCAGTTGGAGGGTTGCTGGTTCGGTCTCCCAGCCTAAGCATCCCTGGGCAAGACTCCTAACTTCCAATGGCTCCTGAAGAGTTCAGCCCTTTTCACGATTGGCATGGATGGGAGAATGAGAGTAAAGCATTGATTGTAAAGTGCTTGCTATATAAATTCTCTCCATTTTACCATCCAGAGGTGAAATACGCTGAATTTCAGCTCTGTCATTGGCTGAGAAATGTGGCGCTTGGCACATATGTTTAAGCGCTGGTTGTGATTCGCTAACTCTGGTCACATGGCAAAATGGCCTGGACAGTAGTAAATCACCTGGAGGAGGGATAAACAGCCACTCCAATAGGATTACTGTGATCCTGCTTCATCTATTCAGGCCCTGAGAGATCAACATATCCAACATAATAATATATCCGGTAATGTAAAGAGAGATGAGGCATAGAAACAAAGGTGTAAGCTATCACTTGTACGCCCTATTCATAGCTAACTTTGCCTAAATGTTTTATGGAATTTATAGGCTATTCCACCTACTCCACTTAAGCATTAATTAATTAGGATTCCCGGAATGAAACATCACCCATTTTAATGTTGAATTCTTTTGCGTATGAATGATTATAATATTCAATTAAATCAAAATAAAATACGAATGAATGGGATTGTAAAAGCACAGCTGAGACCACTCATGAAGTGCACTCAGATCCTACAAAAAAAACTGGCATCTGCAATCTTTGATAAATCCCACATTATATGTGTAAATGCCCAAAGGATTTAGGGTCAATTTCATTCGGCTCACGGTTGATAAACGGGGCCCATTGTGTCTATCATTTTCATGTTCTCAAAGCATCCAGTACTTAGACTACTGACATGCTAATTTCTTCTGGAAAAACTGATTTCAATAACAACTGATTGACATGCACAGTGTTGATAAATGTTTTGATTAGTATCCTTTTCTCCCTGCTCTATCTACTGTACAATATCCCAGAGTAGATCGGACTTTTTTTTATTATTATTTTTTTTTTTACTATTGCTCCCTAATTCCGTCAACGTCTGTTGTCAGTAATAATAACTGAAACATGAACGTTCTGAACTCTGCCCTCCTATTTGCGGAACGGCGAAAACGGTCTGGAGCTGTGCAGAAATGAAATCAGCAGCTGCTGTGCTCTAGCTCTCCCCAGCCTGCGTCCAGAGCACAGAAGAGGTCTCCCCCAGAGGTAAGCGATGGGGCTCCTAAATCCTGCCTAGTGAATTTTTGGATGTTTTGAGGGTAACAAAATTAACCGAGTGATTTAGATATTTTTAAAAAACGCTGGCGGGCGTGTTTGGAGGCTCTGGGATGTGAGTAGCACCCCTCTCCAAAATTCCGCTGCGGTTTTGGCCGAGGCTCCCCCCCCCCCCCGCCCCATGGGCCCCAGAGCTGGCTCGAACCCTGCCAATGCTGAGGGGGACTGGGGGGGGGGGGGGGAGAGGAGAGGACACACAAATAAACATCTCTCTATCCACGCAGGTGAGGCACGCACACAGCTGCTTCTCCATCTCCAGGAAGATAAACCCTTAATTAATCACAGGGCTGCCCACGCTACGCCCGCCCCTCTCCTCTCGACGGACGCCCCCCCCCCGCGCCGGCCGCCCGCCCGCCGTACCGCCACACCGCCACACCGCCACGCCGCCGCGGCAGACGAACGCGACGCTGGGCTCGTGGCGAGCCTCCTCAGGGAGCCTCCCCCTGTTATTATCCTTAAACAAGCAATTACACAACCGTCTGAGAGACACAGAGCAGGCACACCCAGGGAGAGAGGGGAGAGAGGGGGAGAGAGGGAGAGAGAGAGAGAGAGAGAGAGAGAGAGAGAGAGGGAGGGAGAGAGAGAGGGAGGGAGGGAGAGAGAGAGAGAGAGAGAGAGAGAGAGAGAGAGAGAAGAGAGAGAGAGAGAGAGAGAGAGAGAGGGAGGGAGGGAGAGAGAGAGAGAGAGAGAGAGAGAGAGAGAGAGAGAGAGAGAGAGAGAGGGAGGGAGGGAGAGAGAGAGGGAGGGAGAGAGAGAGAGAGGGAGAGAGAGAGAGAGGGAGAAGGAGAGAGAGGAAGAAGGAGACAGAGAGGGAAAGAGGGAGAGGGAGAGAGAGGGAAAGAGAGGGAGAGAGAGGAGAGAAGGGAGAGAGAGGGTGAGAGAGAGGGAGAAGGGAGAGGGAGAGAAAGAGGGAAAGAGAGGGAGCAAGGGAGAGAGAGACAGGAGAGAGAGAGGGAGGGAGAGAAAGAGAGGGAGATGAAGAGGGAGTGAGAGAAGGGAGAGAGAGGGAAGGAGAGAGAGAGTGTGAGAGAGAGGGGAGAGAGAGAGAGAGGGCGACAGACAGATGGAAAATTAAAAGGAGAAAAGGCGCAAGAGAGACTGAGAAAGAGGCACATGAGACAGACAGAGAGAGAGAGAGAGAGCAATAGAGCGAGAGAGAGACAGAGGGAGATATACTGTATATAGTCAGAGAGACAGTTCATGACAGACATTCCTTTGCTTGGGCATACACTGCATGCACTTGTCTGTCAGTGCTTTCTGCTGAATTTCTCAGCACAGTCGCCGGTCTTGTCTAAACTGTGGGCAGTAAACAAACCTTAAAGGCCAATTTATATTTCTGTGCTGCTGCTGTGGCTTACTGAATGGTGCCTGCACAGTCCAAAGATAGTCACATACATGCAGATTTTCCCTTGGCTGCATCTGCGAATTGAATATGGGCTATTATTGGTTCATGAGCTCCATATACTATACTAATATTTATTAGAATATGTTACCAATGTTTCCACCCTCTTCATCAGGGCAGTAAGCTCTTTGTTGCAAACGCTTCCATTAAAAAGAAAGAAGGTATAATTGGCATTGAGGTGTATGCCTCCTTAAACATTAAACCTACGAGTACAATGCAGCAGTTAAACATGCGACCTTTCTGCAAATTGTAAAGCAAGATGACGGCCCCTGTGTAAAGGTTTGGGAACCCTTTTGGATTATTATTTGTTACTTTTTAAAAAGAAGATTACTAAGGCCCAGACCCAGGTGATTTACTCGTTAGGGCATCAATGATTCAGATGAATATAATTCCAAGGCTGAACTTTTTATTCTGAAGTACCTCCATGCCTTCTAAAGTATCCAACTGCAGCGGCTGTTCTGTTTGGAGTTAACAACCATGGTTTCCTCTAAACAGTAGTCCAGGGATGTCAGAATGAAGATGGTTTATTTCCACCAAGATGAAGAAGGCTACAAAAAACTCTCTCAACGTTTCAAACTGCCTATTTCCACTGTCAGAAACATTATTAGAAAATGGAAGACAAATGGAACAGTTGAAGTCAAGGCAAGGTCTGGAAGACTAAGAAAATGTTCAGATAGAAAGGGCCGAGACCACCCATCACTGCAAAAGCTGCAAAAAAGAGTATCTGGCGAAGGTCGAGCTGTTCACAGGACAACACTACAACATACTTTAAATAACAAAGACCTCCATGGCAGAGTTGCCAGAAAGTTCACCAGATATTAATTGTAAAAGGCTTTTTGACCAGGGGTGCCCAAATTTGTGCTTACAACTGTATATAAGCATGTCCCCGAAACGTATTTAATTTATGTAGCTCTTTGAGTCCTCTTGTGAAACAAGGCTTCTGTTACGCAGTACGTAGGAATTCCTCAGTACTTTTGTTCAAAAGTGTGCTGGGCATTGTGTGTGCACATGCAGATGCTGTATTATAGCGTGTCTGCGCATAGTAATCGTATGTTTGCGTGTTGTGAGGACGCATGTTTGCGAAAACAAGTTTTAATAGCTACGCCAAACCCAGCCTGCTCTCACGCCCGCTCGCCATCTCCGGGGGGACCTCGTCTTTTAAGCGGTTATTCGAGCTGAAAGTCTCCTGCGTCATCCGCTTTAACTGACATTACAGCTACCCTCTACCCCCCTCCCCTCATCTCCCCGTTCCCCCCCCCCCCCCCATATTTTTCCCTGAACTTACATCATGTGTATTACCTCACTGCTCACCCAGTGCAGTCTAAACTCTTCCAGTGTGATGTTGCCATGGCAGCCCGAAACAGAGGCTGCTAGGCTCGTTGAGAGGCACTGCCGGGACCCCGTGCTCTTGGACCCGGGCGGCTCCAGTTTCCCCTCGCCCAGGACGGGGCGGGTTTCCATACATTCTCCTCACTTTAGTCATAATGATGCAGGCAGGCAGGCAGGCGGGCAGGGCGGGGGCTCATTTTCTCATTTAGAAAGGAGCGTGTCATACCCGGAGTTGTCCTCTTTGTGCAGAAACCGAGCATTTTGGGAAACCCTTCTTAAAAAACGCTTTTGTTTTCGTAGGAGCCAAGGCAGTCCGGGTGGTTAGCAAATTGGCGGCTTATCTGCACCGCAGGCAGAAGAGGAGTTTAGAGACGTGCATTATCCTGCCGCGAAGAGAAAGACAATCGCAAATTAAGTGACCAAAAAGGGCAGACCCCCCCTCCACCCCTGGTCTGGCCACCCTCTGTACCCAAAGGCCCACCCCAGGATGATATTCTGGTTACACCAGTAGTTGGAAATATTTATTTGAGCAGCACAGGCAGCTAAAGCTAGTAGCTGGACTCACTGTTGCTTTTCTGTCAGAAGGATGGATGCAGCATACTGTGTTTGGGGTGGGGTGGGGTGGGGGGGGGGTAAGGGTAAAGGTCCACTTGCAGTATTTTAGTACTTTTAAAGATCTTGCGTCAGGAGATGTGCTTGTAACATTTTCATAAGGGATGACTGAGAAGAACTGAGGTGTTAAAGAGGTTTCCACACACTTACTATATTAACACTATCACATGTAAATTTGTCATATTGAAATACATAATCACAATATGCATGGTCCATGACTGTGTGTGTTTATTTATTTTTTTACATTTAGCTCTGATTTGCAAAGACAATAAATATATTGTATATATCTAGCATAACTCTTAATGATGAAAAGCCAGGAATCGGCTGTGTCATCAGGTACTTAATTTGCCATACCTCGGAGATCAATCATGAGGCTGTGTTAGTGTAGGATGCTCAGTGTACAGTAGGTATACAGTGCGTGCAATAATAGCAGAGAGAGATAAGCTTGATAACCATTTCCGTTTAAATTTCCTTGTTTGCTCCAGTATATTTGATTACAACGGGGCAGTGTGTGGAGTATAAATCAATGTACTGTACATATTTACACATATCATATTTGTGTGGTCTTTCTGCTCCCTGCTAAGAGCTTGTGTGTATCTTGGTTTTTTTCTTAGTTTATGTGCTTATGCATAATTGAGAACTAAGAATGAAATTCAGAGAACATGATATTTAGACCGCAAGACTTAATTAATATCGGAAACACGAGGTCACCACCTTTTAAAATACACAAACTGAGGAATACTTTTTATGTGGTCCGTTTCACATTGCAAAATACACACGTTTGACAGTGTTTAGACTCAGGAGCTTTTTTATTGACAAAGTGTAAACTGACATTAGCACAGAAGGTCACGCTATAGGCTGTTAACCACCCCATGGTGCAGTATAGCTTTCACCAAGCATCGTCATTTTTACCATCCACTACTTAGCAGAAGAAATATTACTGCGCATAAAACACCTTAATTACTGCAATCCCTCACTTATCCCAAACCCTGACAGGATGAGATAAACAAACAACCTGAAACTGGGTAATTGAAAATAAGTATAATTCGGTTTTTGACTTATATGTTGTTTCGAAGTGGAACGCTTTAAACAGAGAACCTCTTATAGAACTATAGAAATATCATCTTGCAGCGGAACTACAGGAATATCATCTTACAGTAGAATGGCTGGACATTCAGGTACTCAAATGTGGACCAACAACATTGAATCTTTGTCATTGCATGCACCGTGATGTGCAGGTATAAAACGTGTGAGTTGCACTGTAACTGAAACCACTGAGTGGATGAGCTTTGAAGGTTTGTCTCAATCCAACAACTGGTTGAATATCCTCTGTAAAATCATCGCTCATGATATAGGATTTCGCCATTGCCTATATTGAGATGGTATTTAAGCACGGCTCGACAACTCTGTTTTCTCTCTTTCTGTCGCGGACAGCTGTGGAACATAACTTATACATATTCAACTGATTTTCTTATGTCAGATGCTGACTTTTTTGACGTAGGTTTGCCGTTTTCGGAATTGAAATGATCTCTGCTCACTGCTCAGCTTTTCCAGATGTAGCGATTTCACTTTAGTGTCATTGATCTGCACAGCGTTTAATGGAATGGATAATGGACCAAATGGATAATTGGATGGATAAAGATGTGTGAAAGGTATAACCATGAAGGATGATATGTGTGTGTGTATGTGTGTGTCTATGTGTGTATGTGTGTGTCTATGTGTGTATGTGTGTGTGCGGTTGTGCATGCTTGGTATGTGTGTGTGTGTGTGTGAGAATTATTATCCCTTCTTCCTGTCCTCCCTCCCTTCTCCTCTCCTCTCTCCACCTCCTTTGTCTCACTCACTCAGTCCTGTCTGCACTAAGACACAGAGCAGCTGCTGACATACACGCTCTCTGCAGTCATGTAGGGCCACACAGCCATCCCTGGGCCGCAGGATACATGCGTATTCATGTTTCTTCTCAGAAATTGAAACCGTGAAGTAATGTCACTTATGCATCTATGACTGAGCTCCCCAGACCTAGGTTGTTTCTGTAAACGCCCACCCCCTCCCAGCCATCGCCAAAAAATCTTGTTTAGGGCCACCAAAATCCTAGAACTGGCCCTGCTGATCCATGTCTAACTGACTGCATGTGCATAGATAGAGCCAAACTACAAGCGCAGAATGGAGGAAAAGCAGGTCCCCAGACGATCTTCGACTCTCTTCTCTTTTATGCTGGCCACCATTCAACCTCCTTTCACTCGAGGATCCAGCCAGCTACTTCTAACCCATACAAAGTCTTCTCCAAATTCACCCCAGCTCCGTATTCACCTCTCTACTCACCCTCTAAGCACTCACTCTAGCTGCAGACCATGTCTTTGAAAATAAGGCCAATGTCATCTGTAGCTCCTTCTCCTCACCTCCTCTCCTATTCTGCACCCTCCCCACCCCCCAAATCTGAAACTCTTCAACTCCTAACGAGCCGACTACCTACTCCCTGAACCAATTCCATCCCCCTTTCTTCAGTTAATTTCTAAGGACGCCGTTCCTTTCACCTCCTTTCTCACAAACTACTCCTTTTCAACCGTGCCAATGGTCTCCGCTGCTCTTAAGATGGCCTGTGTCACTCTTCTCCTCACAAAACCTTCTCCGAAACCCAGCAGATGGACACAGTTACCCAGCCTGCCCCGGCCGTGGCGTTGTTGCGTGAAGCGTTCGAGCGCGCGGCGTGCGGTCGGCCGCGTCTCCGTCTCCCGCGGAACGACCTGCGTGACCCGGCGGAGAGAGAGAGGGGTTTTGGGGTCGTTACTGGCCCCGCCCGCGGCCGCGGAGGAGGCTCTCGGCCCCGTCTCCATCTTTCACCGCCCGGCCGCCGTGATCCACGCCGTAAATCACCGGGTCCCGCACTCGCCCCTCGCAGAGATGGGACGTCTCAGACCGCGCTCTCGCACGGTTTGATTCATAATCCTGCAAACCGATCCTGCCGGGTGACCTGGAGGGTGATCTGTCCCCCCCCCCCCCCACCCGCATCTTCTTGACTGGAGTCCCACAGGGCTCCGTGATTGGTCCTCTCCTATTTTCTATTTTACCTTTACCCTAAATCACTTGGTCCAGTTTTTTTCTGTTCCTGGCATGTCATATCACTGCGATGCTGATGACATTCAAGAACATTTACAAGGGAGGGGAATCATGAACTTAACTTCACAGAACATTCTTACGCTGATATAACAATCGCTACTGGCGACTGAAAGCAGAGGAGTTCTTGAACACTGACTTCAAATTAACAGAGCAAGAAGCAGTTAATGTTGAGCTGGATAGTCAGTGCTGGCTGTTTGCTGCTCATCCTTCTACAGTATGTTTCCTCGGTGATGCTGCATCGTTTGTGACAAGCCCCAGCTAGCTGCAAGCTCAGAGTCGAGCCTGTATCTTCTCCAGCCGGCACTTTTCTCAGGCAGTAGCTTTCAGTTACTCCAACATGGACGCCCAGGCATTCCTTCTTTTTGACATGTCCAGGCACAGTGTGTACTGTTTTCATTTTTGAGCTTTCAAGGCCAGTAGCCATTTCTGTGCAGTTAAGTCTTCTGTTGTTACATCAGGCCCACACTTAAATTGTGGAGCATTACAATAAATTGGCAGGACACACAAAAGCACATGTTATCGTAAATCGAGTTTTTGCGGTTGGGGGCAAGGAGTTATTATAGGAGGGCAATTATACTGTATATATTATAAAATATGTAGCGTACAAATCATATTAAAAGAGGTAAGTGTTTAGCTTTAGCATGGAGTATGCACTGTAATACGAGGTATTTTACAACAGCTGGCTGAATACTCAATTCTGATTGGCTGGGAGGTGTGCATTATTTTTCGGTATACATCCGGCTATGAAGTAATGCTGACAGAAGCTTAATCACTGTTTATTAATGTGCATCAACAAACTCGAAAACGTTTGTTCAATTTTTTGTTATAAACTGTTAGTAAGCCAACTGTTACACTATCATAATTGCAACAGTTTAAAGGCATGTGTCTAGCTACTGCCAACCCCAGCACTGTCAGCATGTTGTCCATGAATGACTGTAGATGTTGTAGCTAGTCTGGTTACAGCTTGATTTACCATTGCCAACCATTAAGGATTTTTTGTTCCACATCATTGAGAACAGTTATGTTGATAGTTTAGCCTCTGTTTCGAATATAATTCATATGTTGGCTTACTAGCTATCTGTGATAACATGCGTGCTGTGAGATATAAAACCAGCTTTATTTTTTAATATTTAATATTAATATTTTGATATTAGCTCGATAACGTGAGTGATAACAAATCTAGCATAAAGCTAGCTTGCCATCTTATCCAAGACACAAGCAAGACACATTTGAATGTTACAGAGTATGGAATATTTGCTGGAATGCATTTCCGTTGAAGTGGAATTGCCCGTTTTGTTATTATGTTTTGACTAGAATTGTACTTTTTCTTTGGAAGGTGCTGTATCGCAGGATAATGACCTGTGCATTGTGCGGTTTGAATGGCCGTGGGCTTGGCCTTGGGCGATGTGTAAGGCCCAGCCTGGAGGTCATCATCCCTCACACATGTAGCCCCCCGATGTGATGGGTTCCCCTGCGGGGAGGGCACGGGGCAGTGCTCCAGCACCTGGCTCTGTGAGCTGACCTGTACCCTGCTTTCTCAGGGTCTTCCTCTGCCACTGACTCACCCCCCTCAGTCCGCCCTCAGCCCTCACGCCCCCCTCCAGCCCCTGACACAGGAAGGAAGCCGGCTCTTTAAGGACCCGGCGCTCACATCTGTTTTTAAAGGAGAGCAGGCCCAGGCTTCCTCCCCGACACCACTGCAAAGTCCCGGGACTTTGACGCGATAAGTCTGACGTGGTTAAATTTGGGAGGGCGGCTAATTATAGCCCGGAGGAAAAATGCGGCGCTCCTCTCTCTCTCTCTCTCTCTCTCTCTCTCTCTGTCTCACCCCCCCCCCTCGTCTCCCCACCCCCCTCGCCCGTCTCAGGGCCCCCGGGGCGGGTCCCATCCTGTGCTTCCCTTTCCGAAAAGGTTAGAGCGTCCAGCCCCTCCCCTAGCAAGCCACACACTGCTGCTTCTCCCTGCTGGAGCGCGCCCCCCCCTCCCAGCGCATTCCACCCCCCCCCCCCCCCGAAGGGTTCACTGTGAGGCTGGGGGGGGCAGGGGGGTGATCCCAAAACCCCACCCCCATCCCTGCATCTGTTCGGAGGGCGGGGGGGGAAGGGGGGGGGGGGGCTGTTACAAATGAGTATTTATAAGTGGTATACGCATTTGGGGTGCAGTATTTAGTCTGAAATCACTGAGGGAGAATTCGCTGGGATACGGCCTATAGACTCTCCGTTTCCTGAATGTAAATATTTTCTCCGGCGAGTGTCGGAGAGCGCGGTCGCGCGCGGCTCTCGTGATGCGTGTGGTCTTCTGGTGGCCCAGCGCCGCCGCGGCCAGCCCATTAGCGATAGCGCAGCCTGAGGGGTTCGCGGAGCTCCTGCCCTGCCCCGACTCCTCCCCAGCGAGGCTGCCCCGGGCCCCGGGGGAGCGCCGGCGGCCTGACATCCCTCACCTTCCCGCGCCCGGGAGAGGGGAACGTCAGGGACATGACGAGACAGGAGGAGACAGGAGCGACCCTGAGGCCCTCCGTCCACTCACACGCCCTGACAGCTCCATCTTTACTGTAAACACAGACTCTTCTGGCGGCCATCTTATGCGCCCGTGTCTGCCTCTCACTGGGGTCAGGCCACTCAAGGGAGAAAAAGAAACCCCTTCGTCTTCTGGGTTTCTGTTTGCTCAAGCAACAAGTTATTTTACTTGTATGAGAGCCTCTCCCTCTGTGCTGCAAAATGTCCAAGGATTTTAATAATGTTGAAACAGGCTGGCAAAACAATTTATGGAAGTCCCGATTTGTTTATATTCCCAAAATGTACACATATTGTATGTACTGGATATACAAACAGTGCGGGGACCCTTCAAACAACGACCTTTGTGATATTGCAGTGGGCTTTTGGTTCGGTAATATGTGCTATGATTGTGTTTCACTTCCTGCGCAAACAGGTCGAACACCCAGGTCTGGGACTGACACCGACTGGCACCCAGGTCTGTGTTTAAGAGACCGAACACCCAGGTCTGTGTTTAACTGGCCGAAGACCCAGGTCTGTGTTTAACTGGCTGAAGACCCCGGTCTGTGTTTAACTGGCCGAAGACCCAGGTCTGTAACTGGCCGAAGACCCAGGCCTGTGTTTCATGGACCGGACACCCAGGCCTGTGTATCATGGGCCAATCTGAAGGGCCGCAGTTCACACAGTTTCCACATTAAAATTCTCAGGACCCTGCGGAGGCCGGGGCAGAGCTGTGAGGGAGGGGGGCGAGGGGGGGGGGGTGTTAGAGAGGGCTGAGAGCGAGCTGTCAGCGCTCCAGTGGGGAGCCACAGGGAAGTGGGCTCTGCAGCTTCCCGTGTGAACGACTCCGTCTCTGCCTGGGCCCAGGGCCCACTGTAGGTACCGCCGAAACAAGGGTTAATCCCCCCAACACTGCCCCCCTACCCCTACCCCGACCACCACCAATCCCCGGTCGCAGACGCACACACACACACACACACACACACACACACTCTCTCTCAGCCCGTAATTGCTTTTCTTTCTTTATTCTCATACTGTGAGAAGTTTGACAATGTACATAAACGGAATTCCAGAATAGCAGCGGGATATGGAAAAAGCACATGTGGAATTTGTTTTCTGCCTCTCCGGAGGGGGCTGGGGGCGGAGGGGGGGGACGGCGGGGGGGTTGGGGCCTCTGCGGTCTCGCAGATTGCTCCTCTCCTGAACGGGGGACACGGTTATTAGCGAGGGCCCGACAGGTAGAGGGGGTGGGATGGGGGGCGGTCGGGCCGGGGCAATGGGTTCCCATTCACAAAGCGACCAGGCTCCATTATCTCTGACGGATTAAAGCAGCGCACACACACACACACACACACACACAGAAAAGGGGAGAGAGATTTGCCTGGTTTTGTCTCCCTGCCGGTTCCCTGTCTGGGGCTCGACGTGTTGCGGGGCCGTGGTCCTGGGGTCAGACCCTCGGAGAGAGGAGGGGGCGGGGAGGGAGGTAGAGGTGCACTGTGGGAGTTTTAGATTGACGCACGTAGCCGAAAACTCTCTCCTACTCGCCCCTGGGCTTGCGTTCTGGGGATGGAGGGGAGGGGGGGGGGCGGTGTCGCCTCTTAATCGGTCCCTGGCATCGCCAGAGCCGCGTCGTGCCGTAACGCTCGTTCTAAAGCGAGGTGCGGTCGGCCGTCCGTCAGGTACCTGCGCGCTGAAGGGGATTGTGGGAACCTCTCTGGAGCGCTCGATGCCTCTCGCCTCTCTGTGATTTAAACGGCCCTGGCTCCCCCCCTCCTCCCGCCCCCTGCGATGGGGCAGAGCAGAAGGCTTCCTGCCCGTCCTCAGGGGGGGAGAGTGTGGGCGGAGGCTGTGCCAGCTTGCGTGCCGTTACTCTCTCCTGGCTCCATGGCGAGGCTCACTGCGCTGGCAGCCCTCTCAGGCTGTGACTCACACGTTTCCCACCGTCCCCCAACACCTTGCCCACCCCCCTCTCTCTCTCTCCCTCTCTCGCCCTCTCTCTCTCCCTCACTCCCTTTCCCTCTCTTACTCCCTCTCTCTCTCCCTCACTCTGTCTCTCTCTCTCTCTCTCCCTCTCTCCCTCTCTTTCTCTCTCTCTCTCTCCTCCCTCTCTCTCTCTCTCCCTCTCTTTCTCTCTCTCTCTCTCCCTCTCTTTCTCCCTCTCTCCCTCTCTCCTGCTCACTGCTGGGGCGTGGGTGGCCCCCACTGCCTCTGCTGCTATCTGTGAGACACGCTGACCCACTTTCTCTCACTCACCGCCAACACACACACACACACACACACGCACACACACGCACACACACACACACATTCACTCACACACACACACACACACATACGCACACACACACGCACATTCACACACACACACACACACGCACACACACACACACACATACGTACACACATTCACACACATGCATACACACACACATACATACACACATTCACACACATGCATATACACACACACACATACATACATTCACACACATGCATACATGCATACACACACAAACTCACGCATACACACATTCACACACATGCATACACACACATTCACTCACATACATACACACACATGTACACACACGCATGCATACAAATGCACATGCATGCATACACCCATGCAGACACAAACACACATGCATACATACACACATACATACACACATTCACACACATGCATATACACAGCGGTGCTGGAATTTGCGCTTGTGTGGTGCGGTAGTTCTTCCTTGCTACGCTCTGCAAAAACCTGCAGTATCTGGGGATACAGGGAGGGAGAGAGAGAGAGAGAGAGAGAGGGAGGGAGGGAGAGAGTGGAGGCGGTATGGATATTCCTACATTTCAAAGCATGCTCCAGTGTACTATGCATCCTGCCGCATGCTCAGGTTAACCCTGGACCGGTTTCAACCGCAGAACCAGGGCCCAGTTTCCTGCGTCCCTCGTGTGCTTGAGCACCGACCTCGCCACTTCTTCTCCCCCTGCACTTTCTAAAAACAAGCCTCTTGCCGTGTAGGTATTGCTCCACTGGAAAATTTAAACCAGCCTTTCGTTTGGCCTTTTTCGCTGTCTTGTACTCGGAAATGGCAGAAGTGAAGGCCTGTTTACTGGTGTTTTACAAGACCGAAAAAGCCCATGCAGCTCCAAAAAGAGCCAGGGGAGATGTGGAAGGCAAACAGGCTCCAGATGTGTGTGCGAAATCAAATGGCAGGGAACTGCATTTATCGCTAACATATGTTAATCTGTGTATGTAACCGTATGTCTCTGCCTGGCCGTTTGCATGACATAAGGAGAGTTTTTAAACAGATCCCTCTAGTTGTACTTATATTGCACTTACCTGTCACAATAAATAATTAATAGCCTCCAAATCGGACACAGACACTTTACACCCCTATGTGGTAACAATCATGTTTCCCTTTTAGCATTCCGCACGTATTTGCTGGCTTTCCGGAGGAGACAAAATGGCTGCCACAGGACTGAATGGAGTTTATATTTCAGCGGTTAAAAGAAAGCGCTCGGGTAATGAGCCTCGGTGTTGCTGTTGAAATCCTCCTTCTCTAACGGGGGATTACTGCCTTTAAGACCTCAGAGATCCTATTTCTTCATTTATGTCCTAAAAACAAAGAGATTAAATATATGGAAAGGAAGTGACCATGAAGCTGAACACCACTGAGATACAGACACAGTATAATACTGTATTGTTCCTTGTTCCTCATCCATCTTGTGGTCACTTTACAGTTCCTAACTATGTCACTAATTATTAATCTAGTGGAAATGGATACATTTTATGTTCCTACTGTGTCACTTGTGATGTTAGTGAGATGGTGATCTCGGACACAGGGACACTTGTGATGTTAGTGAGATGGTGATTTCGGACACAGGGACACTTGTGATGTTAGTGAGATAGTGATCTCAGACACAGAGAGCTGCAGTTTCGAGGCCGCTCCGGATGTTAGCGAGGCGGTGATCTGGGGCGCGGGAGCGGGCGCAGAGAGGATGCAGAGGTTCAGGAGCGCATGTTGCTCTGACAGCAGGGCGCTCGGTGTCCTCAGTGCAGCCGTGCAGAGTGCCCGCGTATGTTCACCGCCCGCGTTGTCCGCCTTGTCCGCCCTCGACCCTTACTTACCGCTTCACCGTGACCCTCACCACCACCACCCTCACCACCGAGACCCTCACCACCATGACCCTCACCACCATGACCCTCACCACCGAGACCCTCACCACCGAGACCCTCACCACCATGACCCTCACCACCATGACCCTCACCACCATGACCCTCACCACCGTGACCCTCACCACCGTGACCCTCACCACCATGACCCTCACCACCATGACCACCCATGACCCTCACCACCATGACCCTCACCACCGAGACCCTCACCACCGAGACCCTCACCACCATGACCCTCACCACCATGACCCTCACCACCGTGACCACCCTTGGCCCTCTCAGCCACGCTCGCCCGTGAGCGGGTGACAGGCAGCACTGCGAGTGTGAGGATGTGTGTGCCAGACCTGGGGGGTGGCGCGGTGTGGGAAGGGTTCACTCCTCTCTTACTCACTCCATCACGCGCGAGACGCCGGCTGCCAGAAATATGGTTTCAATCTCCATTGTGTTCGTATGGGATCGCATGAGATATCATAATGTGTTTTTCTCTTTTTTTTTTTTTCAAGCGCTCGTTTTATTCATGAAGGCCGTGGGGAGACAGCTTGATGGATCAGGCAGCAGCAGGGCCAGCGCTCCACCTTGGCACACACACGACGCTGCAGTCTCGCCCCGACAGACGGCACCCCTTCCCCAGGACCGACGCGCTAAAGCCGGGGATCAAACTCAAACAAGCATGCGCATTTTCTCACACGCGAAGCATTATAAAGACGAATATCTGACTTTTTAAACATTGTATATGAACTTTTTTACCCTGATATCGATTCAACGTAACACCGTGCAGGCTGCCTGGTTCAAGATGTGAGATTAACGTCAGAAATTAAAGAAACTGTTGCCCCCTTGAGCAAGATACTTACCTGAATTGCTTTAATGAGTGTCCAGCTGTGCTGTATGAGAAAACGCACTGTAAGGTGCTCTGGAGAAGCGCTGAAGAGTAAAGGAGATGGTCAGAATACCCCCCCCCAAAAAAAACTTTTCTGGAACACATTTACTGCGCTTTATGCACATAATGTCCGTCCAAGTGAATATCTGTCTCGAATATCTGGGGCGACATGGCTCAGGCAGTAAGAGCAGTTGTCTGGCAGTCGGAGGGTTGCCGGTTCGATCCCCCGCCCGGGCTGTGTCGAAGTGTCCCTGAGCGAGACACCTAACCCCCGAATGCTCCTGACGAGCTGGTCGGCGCCTTGCATGGCAGCCAATCACCGTTGGTGTGTGAGTGTGTATGAATGGGTGAATGAGAAGCATCAATTGTACAGCGCTTTGGATAAAGGGGCTATAGAGCAACCATTTACCATTTAACATGTCTCGATACTTAACACACACAAAATAAGAAGATTTGTCCGCAATGGTTAGTTCTGCACCTGGCCACCAGGTGTTGCTATTTGCTGTGTGGAAATGCCGCAAAAATGTCCAACAAGAGCAAGGTCTTAATTTAATGACATTTCTATTTTCTTAGTGCTATGTTTCAACTGTACTCAGGTGTTTTGCGTGAGTGTGCGCGCGTACAGTATGTGAGTTTGAGCGTATAGAAACTGAGCCCTCTTGTTTTCCTGACTGGTATTGTACTTGTGCGTGTGTGTGTGTGGGTGTGCGCTGTACAGTGAATCCGCGCCGAAACGCCGCTGGATTTCGGCAGGGGAGCCGCGGAGCTTCCATTAGCAGGACGCCTCCCTCCCTCACCTCTCCGCATCTGGAGCCGGTTAACATTCCCGGCTTCCCGCTGAGACAAAAACTGGAGCACCTATTAGACGCGTGTGAAGAACCCCGCCTTTCCCGCCCCGTTCCCGCCGCGAACTCCCGGAACGCCGCCGTGCGCCTCTCCTCTCCCGTTCATCCACTCAGCCTCCCTCCCTCGCTCCATCCGCTCGCAGAGAGAGCGATAAATCAATACGCGCGCGGCTTGGTGCTCACGCTCGGTGTTTGTCTAGGTGTGCCGGGGGGACGTTACTCTTCCCCAATCCCGTCCCGGTGAGGCGTCTCTCCGGAGAGAGGATATCAACGCAAATAGACAAAAATCCGGAAGGTGACTTACAGTATAATGGAAATACAATAACGGGGCATCCATTTCCCTCCGTTTCTGCCACAATTAGCGGATCAATGCGAATCATGAAGCCGGGTCTCAAAATGGCCGCTTTTTTAGCGAGAAGAGGAATCATATCTTACACTCATTCCACATTTGTCTCAGTTCCAAAAAGTGGGACTGAAAAGCCACTTCCTGTTCATAATTCCCCTGTCAGGCTGAGGTTGCCATCCAGCCCCCTCTCCCTCCCCCTCCCTCCCCCTCCACAGACTCTTTCCGTTTTCTTCATTGAGTGCCTGTGCACATTGCTCTCCATTGGGAGTGTGCCCCTCTGTCGGTGCGTATTGATGGCAGCCAGTGACCGGAGCAGGTGTCTGCTTTGATGTGTCATGTTTGTCCAGTGACATTACATTTTCAATATGGCCGCGTCGCACTCTGACATAAACATAAAGGTTAAAAGCAGGACTGTGGGTCAGAAGAATCCGGGGCTCTATTTATTGACAATAACCTTTGAACGGTTATTTATTCAGCGGTAAAGTTGAGTGAGTTCTGTGCAAGAAGAGGGCGGCAGAAGTTCTCCTCAAAGTTATTTAATCAATGGCAGCACGTTGTACGAAGGCACAGTTAAATGCTAAAACACTTCTCTTTTTTTTTTTAGCTTGGCATGAATGTTTTTAATGCTAAGTACAGATCTTTGTGAATGTACATGACTAAGATGACACGGTGGTGTGATTCTCGAGTCTGCTGCGTGACCGTCGCAGTCTGACCGAATGCGGAGTACTTGGGCCATCTGTCTGCTGCGTAATTACAGAACGTTCGTCCAGAGCTGACCAAACACAACCAAACCAAAGTGGGCTGATCGCTCTCGAAATCAAACTGCCTGTAACTCCAAAAGAAATAGCATTTTACCACTTTTTTTCAGCCCAGCCATTCTCGTTTGTAGTTCATCTTGTCCTTGTTTATTTAATGTATTTTATCTCACTTTCACCATGAGGCTGTTAGGCTGGGGGGGGTGAAGCCTTTTTTCCAGTAAAGCCTTGGCATTAGGTGACAGGCTATTTGTATTCTCTCCAAAATGTTATACAGTATATGAATAATTAAATGGAATCATGCGGAGGTGTTGTAAAACAAATCACAAATCAAACACAACAAGTCTACTCAGTGGCAGCTTATCCTCGTAGAAATTCCCCCCGTGGTGTTTTTCTGGAACATTCTCGGGAGTGGGAGGAACGGAGGCCAAGGATTGGGAGGATTGGGAGGACTGGGAGCTCCATAAGGCGGGAGGCAGAGACAAATGCGCTGCTGTCATTTTGATGGTAAAAAATGTTACTGCCGTGAGCCTACGAGCAAAACAGCAAACGTAATGTTGCTATGGCGATCCGGCGGGATAGGGTTTTATTATTTCGGAAAGCTTCACGGACGAGGAAAGCGGAGAAGAGCACTCAGGGTTTCATTAATGCGGCGGAAAGGAAGATAGGAGGGACAATGCCAAAAAACAACAACATCCGGTTTGTCCCTCCGCAAATGAACGAGGGGGGAAAATACAAAGAAACCCGGGCTAAATACGGAAGGTTTTGTCTGAGGTTCGGTTGTGTGGTGTTCAGCGCTAGTTGAGTCAGAACTATCTCATTGAGGAACGTTGAATATCCGGCTTGCTGTCCACTGCATACTATCCCATACTGTCACTGTGTGAATGCAGCATAGCACCATAATGAGAGGAGGGCAGCCGTATCTGGCCAACAAGGCCCTGGCATTTCGTGGTCCAAGCAGGGCCCGGAAATGGGACCGGTGGCCCATGAAACATACCAGCAAGCGGCGTGTCATGGCCCCCAGAGGCCAGGTGGCTCGTGCCCACACTCACGTTACGATGGTGCCACGCGCGTGTTTAAGCTTGGCAAGAGCCGAGGGTTATCGTGAACTCAATTTCATGTACGGCGGTTTAGCACAAGCATGAAATAGCTATCGATTTGTCTTTATTTTCAGATAAGAGGAATCCAATGAAAAATATACATTTGTCTGTCTCTGTCTGTTAGTTCACTATGGAAGAGTTCTGTGGTCTGGGCCCTAGCGTAATATGGAAGAGCTCTCTCTCTATCTCTCTCTCCCCTCCCTCTCTCCCTCTCTCCCACTCCCTCCCCTCTCCCCCCCCCCCCCCCCTCTCTCTCTCGGTAGACGGGTTCTGAGAAGCGGAGCTCCTTTGATTCGGGTTCCTGGCGCTGCGGGCTGTGCCCTGCTGCATGGTGACGGGCCCTGCAGCAGACAAAGGGAGCAGGCTGTGCAGGTTTCATACATTTTGCATGGCTCTGACACCTGACCCGGAGCGGGTCGCAGACTGACACAACACGCACGGAGCGGGTTTGTTTTGTCATTCCTGCGCGCGGTCCGGTCCTCAGGGCCAGAGGCCTGGGGTGGCGGCGTCTGTGTGTGTGCGTGTGTGTGTGTGTGTGTGCGTGTGTGTGTGTGTGTGCGTGCGTGCGTGTGTGTGTGTGTGCGTGTATGCGTGTGTGTGTGTGTGCGTGTGTGCATGTGTGTGTGTGTGTGTGTGTGTGTGTGTGAGTGTGTGTGTGTGTGCTTCAGATAAGGCTCAGGTTTAGGGGCAGAGCGTCTCACCTAGCCCTGCACCCGGTGACCCCCCCCCCGAGCCCGGCTGAGTTCACTGAACTCCTGTCAGGCTAGCTCCACATTCCCGGCCCGTGGAGGAAGAGGGGGACCGGGGGCCCCCATAGCCGCAGGGGCCGCCGTGCTGAGGGTCATCTCCGTGAGCACATACCACAACCCCCCGCCCCCCCGGCCCCCCTGGCCCCGCCCGCTTTTATCTGCAGCTGTGAACTTGAACTGCCATTCACTACCTGTCTGTGGCTGCTCCGGTCTGTTCTGCCCCGGGCTCAGTTCTGACCCAACAGCAAACAGGGGCTCGCCCAGCTCCTGGGCCAGCGTGTAGGCTGCATGCGTACGCTACGTTTGTGTACTGGTGTGTATTAGTATTACTGTATTCGTGTGTATTATTACTTTGTATTTCACACACCGATGTACACTCTCAGACATAAAAGTAACAGTGGAGGTGCATTTTCGTTCTTCAAGGATCAAATTTCCAAAATACACCCTGAAAGTACAGTAATGCTATATTTTGCTACAAATGAATATGTTTTCCAACCAAAAAAAGGTACAGGTAAATGGTTGGCATTCATATAGCGCCTTTATCCAAAGTGCTGTACAATTGATGCTTCTGATTCGCCCATTCATACACACACTCACACACCGACAGCGATTGGCTGCCATGCAAGGCACCGACCAGCTCGTCAGGAGCATTTGGGGGTTGGGTGTCTTGCTCTGGCACACTTCGACACAGCCCGGGTGGGGGATCGAACCGGCAACCCTCCGGCTGCCAGACGACTGCTCTTACTGCCTGAGCCATGTCGCCCCCTGTCACGTGAGTTTCACTGCTGGCTAGGGGTGCAATTTCCTGCACCCATTTGGTACCGCTCCAGCAACAAGCATTTGTACCTTTTAAGGCACTTCTCCTACCTTTATTTCCGAGAGTGCACACATGACTTGGGTTAATGGTAGTCATTAGTGAGACGTGCTGTAGAAACGAACACGGAGTGACGTGACGTGACAGGAGCGAACACACACACGCTCCGTCGTGTTTGCACACACACACACACCCGCGCTGGCCGTCTCAGTCTGCGTTAGCAGCGGTTTGAGCAGCGGTGTACTACAGACGTACAGACGTACAAACGTTTCCCCGCCCCCCGCTCACATCTTTCACAGTTCAGCCCGCTCTCCTTCGTCGTACATACATCGCTTAGATTCTATCGTCTTATTATGCGTTTTGTATTAAATAATACATATACGGTATACATCAAAACTACGGATATTTCAGTTTCCATTTCCATTAAGGGATTTTTTAATGGCGGAAATCACCAGTTTACTTTGCGCGCTGTCTGTAGTTTCCCTTAATTGCGCAGAATGCTGTTTATGACCTAAGTGGCTATCTGTGCAATCTGGATGTTAATCAGGATGAACTGATGGTGTTAGTCTGTGAAGTTTGTTCCAGCAAAACGTCCCTGGAAGGAGCGATTACAAAGAGCGCAAAAGAACACAGCCATAGAGAGAAGCTCTGAGCTCTGTTATTAGTGCCTAAGGAACTGTGCAATAAGCTATACAGTGTATGCCAAACAAATTCTGTATTAAATACAGGCTAGTAGTATTTTATCAGGTCCATATTCCTGCTTTGTTGTGTCAGAGGTGCCATACTGTAGTTGTGATTATCAGCTATTAAAAAAATTAAAGAAATCTACCTTCAGATCCTACACTCTCAGAGAGTTGTAGTGGAGGTACATTTTTGTTGAGGTACAAAATCATAATCTACTGTAATGTTACCACTGTGTACAAATTAGTCAATTATCCAAGAGCAAGAAAGTACACATTAATTATATATTGCTTTTTTAAATGTATTTCTGAGAGTGTACGTATTTCACTCGAGCTGTTTTACACTGAAACTGAGAGCAGTAACATTCTTTGTGTACGTCCATAAACAGCAGGGAGGAGGTGGTTTAGGGGTTAGGGGTGCAGGAGGACTGCAGCCCCGTCAGTGTCCCCCTGTGAGGAGGCTGGGAACCAGTCTGACAGCGGTGCAGGCTCGAGAGAGAGGGAGAGAGGGAGAGAGGGAGAGAGAGAGAGAGGGGGGGAGGGAGGGAGAGAGAGAGAGAGGGGGGGAGGGAGGGAGAGAGAGAGAGAGGGGGGAGGGAGGGAGAGAGAGAGAGGGGGGAGGGAGGGAGAGAGGGAGAGAGGGAGAGGGGGGAGAGAGGGAGGGAGAGAGGGGAAGATAGACGGAGGGAGACAGGCAGGGGAAGAGAGAGGGGTGAGAGAGAGAGAGAAAGTGAGGGAGAGAGAGAGAGAGAGAGGGGGAAAGAGAGAGGGAGGGAGGGAGAGAGGGGAGGAAGAGAGAGGGAGGGAGAGAGGGAGGGGAAAAGAGAAGAAGGAAGAGAGGCAGGGGAAGAGAGAGGGAGAGAGAGAGGCGGGGGAAGAGAAGGGGTTAAGCCTGTGGCTGGTGTTCTCCCGACAGGAAGGCAGTGCCCGGGCTCGTCTCCAAACAGATGTTCGATTGTTTCAGAGCTGCGGTTAAATTGTTGGATGGTGTTCCAGCACACAAGGGAGGGGGTGGGATTAACTCAGAGGGCCCCAGCTGCAGACACAGAGAGGAGGAGGAGGAGGAGAAGAAGAAGAAGAAGAAGAAGAAGAAGAAGAAGAAGAAGAAGGAATAAAGAAAGAAAGAAGAGGAGAGCAGGAGGGGAGGATGAGGAGGACGAGGCGGAGGGGGAGTAGGGGGTTTTGGGGGGGAGTTGGGGGGGGGGGGGTACACGCTGTGTTTTTTTGTAACAAAAAAGGCGTGTTCCAAAAAAACAGTGCCCCTGGGGAGGCAGAGAGGACAGGGAAATTCAACCAGTTTCTGCATAAATAGCACTTTGAAGTTGCTGAGAAAAAAAATGAAGTGGTGCATATGAAAGCAGCAGAGTGTCAGACTGTTGTTGGGGCTTTTTAGTTAAAATCTGCACCCCCCCCCCCCTCCCTACCCCCCTTACCCCACCACCCCCCTTCCCTGGGGGCTGAACTGAACTGCGGGCTTTTCTGCCGCACTTTTCTCAAAGTTTACATTTTCCGCTGCATATTTTCCCCGTGCAGTGCCGCATAAAGCCTGTATTTAAGCTCACCCCGAGTACTGCACGGTACCGCACGCCTGCACAAACCCTGCGAGATACACTGACCATTCGCACGGCGCTACCATAGACGCTTCTGATCATAGCTCGACGTCTATGGTTTCTTGTTTGATCGCTATGGCGACGGGAGCCGTGTTGTTGGATGACCGGCAAAAAGAAGAGGAAGAAGAAGAAGAAGAAGAAGAATCAGCTTCCTGGACAAAGAAGCTCAAGCTATCCCCACAGTGGAGTAGGGGTGGGTTGGGTAGGATCCTGGCCTTTGCTGGAATTACTAGGACAGGAAACTTGGCTCTGTGCTCTAAATGGCTTTAATGTCTGCTGAGAGCTGCAGAGTAGATTTAACCGAACTTTAGCTACGGTTACCTGCTGTAAAGAATTAGGTTACAGTATTTATACACAGACAGATACAGTACACACATACACACGCACGGAGAGAGAGAGAGGGGGGGAGAGAGACAGAGAGGGGGAGAGAGAGAGAGGAACATGCACAGCTGCATAATCTCTTTCAAGGTTTATGGCCAGTGTAGTACAGTAATAATTTTCACTGATTAAGCAAAATTCCAAATATATGTACACATCTTAAATAAGTAAAAGCCGGCTCTTTCCTCTCCCCTTATAGGATATGCAGTTTTTTTTTTTCTTTTTCTCAAAAGGAGATTTAAACTCGGATACATTAATTACCCCCACTGCTGTGTACGCAGGCGGCGAGATTTTTAATTCATCAAATAAAATTAATGCTAACTTGTAACGCCGGCGCATAAACATTTTAAAACCCGGTGCCACAATGCACATGAAAGTGTAATACGTAATGCAATATGCATGCTATTAGCCGTGTCAATGGGAGTTCGGGGGAGGGCTTTTTCTGCGCTGTTCGCTGGGCGGTCCCCGGGCAGACCCGTCGGTCTGCTGCAGCGCACGGCGGCCGGCCGGTAGTCCTGCGTCTTTATGAATTGAGGACGGCTCTTTGAAAAGGCCCGTTTCGGCGGAGCACATGGTCTAATTTCCCAGACTATTGATTTCATGGACTCGTTAAGGCCGGGCCTTCTGCGGGCTGCCGCGGATGAGCGGAGTCTGAGCTCCTCCTGCCTTCATTATTAACCTTCATAAAGTGTGCGCGTGTTTGTGATGAGTAACGCGGGGGTTCGGGACGGCGGACGCGCGGGCTGTGGGTTCGCCGCGGGGCGGGCGGGAAGGCTTGGAACGCGGTGACTGTCCTCGGTAGCAGAGGGTGTAATTAAGTAAACTTTGCCCTTGTTTTGTTTCTGGGTGTGGGGGGGTCGTAGTCGGTGTTGTTGCAGGTGAGCTCAGCGGGCGGGGACGGCGGCGGTGACGGGGGCGGGGGGGGGATGGGGGGTGGTGCGGGGTGGGGGGATGATCGTTCTCCGACGGTGAGGTCAGCGAGACGGCGCGGCGTGGCGCGAGGCGTGTGTCGTTAACGCGTAATGAGCGTGTTTGTCGGGGAACGCTCGCGATGTGGTAACATCCCCCCCCCCCCCCGATCAGGGGCTGGCGGTGAGTGTTCAGGCTTCTCTCCCCCGGCGCGGTGCAGACGGCGGGATGGACCCGGGGGAGGGGGTGGGACAGCGGGGGGGTGGTGAGGCGTACGGCGGGTGGGGGGGGGGGGGGGGGGGCGTTCTGAGCCTCTTCCAGCTGTGAGGTGCCTGCAGCACACCTGGACCCTCTGGGGAAACGGCCCTGCACTGGCAGACACCAGCCCCTGTGTGTGTGTGTGTGTGTGTGTCTGTGTGTGTGTGTGTGTGTGTGTGTGTGTCTGTGCAGGCATGGGTGTGTGTGTGTGCAGGCATGGGTGTGTGTGTGTGTGTGTGTCTGTGTGTCTGTGCAGGCATGGGTGTGTGTGTGTGCAGGCATGGGTGTGTGTGTGTGTGTGTGTGTGTGTGTCTGTGCAGGCATGGGCTGTGTGTGTGTGTGTGTGTTGTGTGTGTGTCTGTCTGTGCAGGCATGGGCTGTGTGTGTGTGTGTGCAGGCATGGGTGTGTGTGTGTGTGTGTGTGTGTGTGTGTGTGTGTGCAGGCATGGTGTGTGTGTGTCTGTGCAGGGATGAGTGTGTGTGTGTGCGTGCAGGCATGGGTGTGTGTGTGTCTGTGCAGGCATGGGTGTGTGTGTGTGTGTGTCTGTGCAGGCACGCGTGTGTGTGTTTGTGTGTGTCTGTGCAGGCATGGGTGTGTGTGTGTGTGTGTGCAGGCATGGTGTGTGTGTGTGTCTGTGCAGGCATGGTGTGTGTGTGCGTCTGTGCAGGCATGAGTGTGTGTGTGCGTGCAGGCATGGGTGTGTGTGTGTGTCTGTGCAGGCACGGGTGTGTGTGTGTGTGTGTCTGTGCAGGCATGGGTGTGTGTGTGTGTGTGTCTGTGCAGGCATGGTGTGTGTGTGTAGGCATGGGTGTGTGTGTGTGTGTGTCTGTGCAGGCATGGTGTGTGTGTGTGTGTGTCTGTGCAGGCATGGTGTGTCTGTGCAGGCATGGTGTGTGTGTGTGTGTGTCTGTGCAGGCATGGTGTGTGTGTGTGGAGGCGGGGTGGTTGTCTACATTCGCTGTCTCCTCCTTTTCTCCCTCCTTTTCTCCCGCCTTTCTCCTCCCGGCCGGCCCACGTGCAGCCATCTTGGACACATCCAGAGATAAAGCCGGCGAGCAGATCCAGGCCCGCAGCGCTTGGCACGGCGGCTCTGAAGATTAGCATGAACAGCCTCCAGGTCTCCTCTCCCTGCTCTCATTTCAGGAAATCTGCGCCGTATGTAGGACAGTCGGCGGAGGAGGGGTTAATGCGCCACGCCGCCCTCCTAAAGCCTTCGTATAGAAACACGTGAGGGCGCTTCATATACATATTGTGTAATTAATAAATAATATGCCGCAGCTGCCCTGCCGGGAGAAACTCAAACTCAAGAAGATGACATTTTCTGTTTGCTTTTTAGAGGCAGTGGCCCTTTGCGCAGAACTCATGATATTTTTCATGAGGTGCAGCTGTGGAGTAGTCAGAGAAAGTGAAGTCATTAGCGCTGTGAGTCATAGAAAAACACAAGAGGGAAAAAAATAAAACTCTCGTGGGTTATGTACCTTTTTACAGCACCCTAAACGTAAACTATACCGACAGCCTCGCAGGGAACGAACAGCGGTAACAACTGGGTCAGGGATACTGTTCTTTCCATGGGGTACGATGTCGAAATCGTAGCATGATTTATATCACATGCGCTAACTGTGGATCTCTGAAGAATATGTCCCTCTGCACTGTGAAATGTATCGGTTGCATGTCAACACAATGGCATAAGGCAATGTTATAACACTGACAAGCCATTGTGCTTTATTAACGACATGCTGGCCTTAAAGTGGAACTGAGTAATCGCAGAATACGTGTCTGGATCACATTTACATGTACAAAACATAGGGAAGGAGAGAGAGAGAGGGATAGAGAGAGGGGGAGAGCAAGGGAGTTAGAGACAGAGGGATAGAGGGAGAGCCAGGGGGGTAAAGGGAGAGAGAGAGAGGGAGAGTGAGGATGAGAAGACACAAAGAGAGAAAGAGAGAGAGATGGGGAAAGAGTGAGGGGGTAGAGGAAGAGAGAGGGAGAGAAGGGAGGGAAAGAGAGGGACAGAGAGAGAGAAAGAAAGGGAGCGGGAGAGATAGAGAGGGAGAGAGAGAAAGGAAGAGAGAGAGGGAGAGTAAAAGAGGATGGGGAGAGAGAGAGGGAGCGTAAGAGAGGGACAGAGAGAATAAGAGAGGGGGAAAGAGAGAGAGAGGTGGGTTCTGTTACACAAAGGCCTGTTTCCAAACAGCAGAAACCCCAGCCCTGCAGAAGCTTAGCGGGTGCAGGAGTGGAGATAATGAAGCGCACGGGTTCGAGTGAGCCTCCGGGATGAGTGCTTCCTCCCCCCGCCCTCCCACGACCACCCCCCCAGTGACCCCCCGGCCCGGGTCAGCCCGGGCCCACGCAGCTCCGCTGCGCCGTGGCGGCCATCTTAGAACCAGCACAGATACAGGCAGGCGCATACACACGCACTGTCAGTGCACACACACACACACACACACACGCACTGTCAGTGCACACACACACACACACACTGTGAGCGCACATGCACACACACTGTGAGTGCGCATACACACGCACTGTCAGTGCACACACACACACACACACGCACGCACTGTCAGTGCACACACACACACACACACTCTGAGCGCACATGCACACGCACTGTGAGTGTGCATACACACACACACTGTCAGTGCACACACACACTGTGAGCGCACATGCACACACACTGTGAGCAAACATACACACACACTGTCAGTGCACACACACACACACACTGTGAGTGCACACACACACACACTGTGAGCACACATACACACATACACACTGTCAGTGCACATACACACATACACACTGTCAGTGCACATACACACATACACACTGTCAGTGCACACACACACACACACACACACACTGTGAGCACACACACACACACACACACACTGTGACTGAAATCACGCTTCGCAGACACCATGTCGTGTTGCCGTGCTTTCACGTCTGGGCGTCACCTGACCTCAGAGGCAATTCTGTCACCAATCGACAGGTCACATCATGACAGCAATGTAAATTATAACCATAAATTATATCCCACTTTGAATTTTGCTTCAGAAATAGCTGTGTATGTGTCACCACTGGAAACACACGCACACACACATACACATACACACGGTATGTAAAGTCAAGCCACGAGAAGCTTGCAGCAATAGGAGGTATTTTCGGGGAGAGAATTATCACAGTCTTGGCCTTAAATCATTTGGACAGTATTCTGTCGTTGGGCCTTTCTCAGCAACGTGTTTTTGGTGAGTGGGCATCGCGTTTATAAATTCTGCTCTCTAGGGAAACACTGATTGAAGAGTAAATAAACTTTATTTCCTTATGTAGTTTTACTATGTAGAGGCGAATCGGTGGCACCCTCGGTGGATTCCGCACACCTGAAATTACCTCCGTAGACGCACGGTGACGAGGGCACCCAACAGGTTAGACCTGCCCCTTACAGGTGCAGTGAAAGGCAGTGTCTAGCCACTGAAAGCAGAGTGCTGGTGAATCATTGTCTGAGGCTTTGAGTTCCAGGAAACGCACCGCAGTAAGGACACAAAGGAGGCTATAATTTAGCAAACTGTCAGCCGTGAGTCACAAAACGAGAGGCGAATTAATCAGGTGAACGAGGCACACGTGTAAATAAAATCACAGAGCGAGGTATGGGGCGATATTCACCGCTCACAAGACCGGCCTCCGTTCTGAAGATTGACGCCGTGACGTCAATGTTGGTCCTACTACCTACGAGCAGGGCTGCACTACGCGCAGCGCTACGGCGAAGCAAGAGTAATTATCCCATGCACTGCAAGCAATATAATCCACATTACCGCATAATAGGATTCAACAATGATTTCTGTGTACACAATTTAAGGAAAATACCAATATATATCGGCTGTATGTATTTCTGGCCATAACTGTGGACATTGGACTGAACATTAAATGCATGAAATTACTGAACTACTACTATTCAAAATCAATAGTAGACCTCAAATTAATAATCATAAAAAAAGAATTGAACAGGCACTGTTCCTGTGGCCTGTGACTTCGGGCCTGAGCGTGTGGCCTCTTGGCTCTCTGGCGCTCCTAGTGGTCAGCGTCTGTTCCTGCGCTGTGGTCGGGGGCCGCGGGAGACGGTGTCGTCTGAAGACCTTTCCTCCCGCCCCGGCCCAGAGAGTCCGCTCTTACGCAACAGCGCGAGGGTGTGATGTGTAGACCGTCAGAGGGTGCCCGCGTGTAGGGGGCCTGCGTGTAGGGGGCCTGCGTGTAGGGGGGCCCGCGTGTAGGGGGGCCTGCGTGTAGGGGGGCCCGCGTGTAGGGGGCCCGCGTGTAGGGGGACCGAGTGTAGGGGGCCCGCGTGTAGGGGGCCCGCGTGTAGGGGGCCTGCGTGTAGGGGGCCCGTATGTAGGGGGGCCTGCGTGTAGGGGGGCCCGCGTGTAGGGGGGCCCGCGTGTAGGGGGCCCCTGCGTGTAGGGGGGCCCGCGTGTAGGGGGCCCCTGCGTGTAGGGGGCCCGTGTGTAGGGGGGCCTGCGTGTAGGGGGGCCCGCGTGTAGGGGGGCCCGCGTGTAGGGGGCCCGTGTGTAGGGGGCCCGCGTGTAGGGGGCCCCTGCGTGTAGGGGGCCCGTGTGTAGGGGGGCCTGCGTGTAGGGGGGCCCGCGTGTAGGGGGGCCCGCGTGTAGGGGGCCCGTGTGTAGGGGGCCCGCGTGTAGGGGGCAGCGTGTAGGGGGCCCGCGTGTAGGGCGTGGCGCGGAGGCCCAACCTCACCCCTCGCACAGGGGTCAGATGCACCAGAGTCTTGGCCTTATTTCTGCGGAAGCCGGCGGTTTGGAGAGTGGCCGGCGGGGGCGGTGAGGAGGGGGGGGGGGGGGGGGCGGTGAGGAGGGGGGGGGGGGGCAGTGAGGGGGGGGGGGGGGGGGGCGGTGAGGAGGGGGGGGGCGTGCAGTCAGCCTTCAGAGGAGCCTTTTCATCTCGGCTGCCTGTGACAGCTGCTTTTCCGCACCTCCTCAAGCCTTCAGATGTAAACAGGCAGAGCGACGGTGTGGGGATTAACTGGGCTGCCTCTTTTGTCTTCCTCTGCCAATCCACAACAGAGAGGAGATGCTCGCCGCTAAACGAGATTTCAGCCAATTTATTCCCATCAGTTTTTCTGACATCCATTTTGATTTAGCCTTTAGAATCCTTACTTAAATAGTGTACTGGACTATAAGAGCCTATTATCGGAGAATATGCAGGTTGAAAAATAAATAAATAAATAAATAAATAAATAAATAACATTTGCCAACTTTTTTTTTTTGCAAGATAATTGCTAGGGGGTATGCTAATGTTCAGTTGCTCATCAATATTTCATTCAAAGTCAGCTAATATACTGGAAACCCTGCAAATTGCTCAGTTATCGGTCGGTTGCGAGGCAAGGATACTTTGTGTGCTCTTACATTTAACGGGCCTGGACCAAGAAGCCCAACAATGCGAAACAAGTTTCCGCTGAAAACAATTTGTACTTAGCGTTCCTGCGTGTCAGAGATCTAAAAAGTCTTAAAAGGCATTTGACGGGAAATCCGCAGCAGAGGAGTTTGACTCCGGCCCCAGTAATGCGGGCGGTGGAGGGCTGAGCTCGTGTACTGTGAGCGAGAGCCCTGGAAACGGCTTGATTTTTTAAACTCAGACAGATGACACATTATATGTAATCGATGAGCAAATGGGATTGGAATCCATCTGCGCAGGGGGGGACTGCATTGATGTTTTAGCTGCACCCTCTCTCCAAACCTCATTACATGATAGTGCTCTGTCCCGCTGAGGGATACAGACCGCACGCTCCCCCTCTCCGATATGCGCTTATTTTTCATATCAGGGGCCTTGACTCCACTGATGGAGCGCTATTAGCCTTAATTAAATCTGCGGATCTTTCCAGCTCCCGGCGCATCGCGCAGAGGCGAGCGGGAGCGTCATTGATAAATCACAAAGTTGTGACAATACCGATAATTAGCTCCAGAGACGGAGAGAAAGGAGAATGCGCAGGAAAAAAAAAAAAACGTTGGAATGAAGTTTTTGCACTTGGCCCCGCCGTTCGCCGGGGAAGGGAACGCTGCGGAAATGAGAAGCGCATTGTTTCGGAAGCGTGTCAGGATCCACCTCGCTGACGCAAAAGAATATTAAAATTGATGTCTTACAGGATGTCATTTCCTCTTCATGGCTGAGGCCTTTATACTGTCTTTGCATAATCTCTCCCGCAACGCTCTCGCTAAGGAAAATCACTTAAAGGTCATATTGTAAAGGCATAGTTTAAATGGCTTTCCACGTGCTTCACTTCTATTGGCCCTGGGAACGAGACCAACCAGGGGGTCCGATCAGCGGTCGGCACTCAGTACTGTATGAAAAAGAGACAGCCGTACTGTTGTGTGTCCGTTTGAGTCCTGCATCCCCACCCCCCTCCCCCAGCCCCGAAACACTTTCTTGTTTTTGTAGCTCCTCAAGTAGAAAATATTCTCTTATCAGTTAATGTTTGCTTGACGAGTGAAATTTTCTCATCTTGCAACGAGTCAAACTGTCTTACCACATTGGCAATATTTTCACCTTTTTAGAAAAAAAAAAGCAAAAGAAATAAGACTTCAAACCCCGATAGGAGACTAATATACTCATTGTACGTGCTGGAATGTTCCTCAAGAGCCCAGCACAGCACTCAGGAATCCATTCACGTGGATTCCTGTCGTATGTGATCGAGGTTTTAGTTGTGCTTCAATTACGGCTCTGGTCTTCTCACCACCCTTTTGTCTGTTTTTTACTGTCTGTCAACATAAAACACACTTAGTGAGGTCATTCTGAAACAACCCTGAAATTGTGGCTGTTTAAGAACAATATCATTAACCTGTTTACCTGAACTGGAAATTGCAACCGAGTATATTTTGAACGTACAGATTTTTATCGATGAGCAGGTTTTGCTCATTTAAAAACAACTGCAGCCATTCAAGCCTGTATACATAAACACTGTATCATACAGTACGATTATTCCTTGCTGTATGAGGTTTTGGTTTCCTTTAGATGGTTTGAAAAGGTTAGTAGAAAGCCTCACGCAAAGCAGTGGGTCATCCTCGTGATGTCATTGTCCTGAATAGATGTAAATAAGTCAGTCGGGCGTTTGTAACTAGTGTTTACATCTACAACGTCTGAGTCATCTGCTCAGCCATCATAGCGGCTGTGTGTCAAATCTGGGCGTACTGTAGTTACAGTGCTGATATGAGGTATCGTTCACATGTGGAAGATTTGATCTCAAGGGGTGATGGCTTGACACTACCAACACAGCGTAACATAACACAACTTAAAGTTAACTTAAAAACTCGACTGCCGTAATCGCCGACTGTAATTATCTCCGGTTTAAGACGAAACACCGTGGACGTGCGCTTATGACAGTGGGCTGGGCAGGGACCCCGCAGTCCCTTTGATGAAAGACGGATGGAAGCGCTGTGTTAAGGGCTGTTTAATCGCGGCGTTGAGTAGGACGCGGCGCGCAGTGCTGGAGGTGGGCTTCTGGAGCCAGCGCGGGATTGGTGGGCGTGTTCGGAGGCGATGCGTTTCCACGGCGAGGGGCCCTGCCACGCCGGCCTGACTCAGACGAGCCCACACACACGTGGCAGGCTGCAGAGTGACTCACACACACACGCACACACACACACGCACACGCCTGGCCGCTCACGCACACAGACACACACACACACGCCTGGCCGCTCACGCAAACGCACACATATACACACACATCCACACCCCCGCTCACACAAACGCACACATGCACGTACACATGAACACACACACCCCCCGCTCACACAAACGCACACATGCACGTACACATGAACACACACACCCCCGCTCACGCAAACGGACACACCCCCGGTCACGCAAACGCACACATGCACGTACACATGAACACACACATCCCCGCTCATGCAAAAGCACACATACTCGCACACACACCCCCGCTCATGCAAATGCACACATACATGCATACGCACCCCCACTCATGCAAATGCACACATACATGCATACACACCCCCACTCACGCAAACGCACACATACGCGCACACATGAACACACACACCCCCGCTCATGCAAAAGCACACTCGCACACACACACCCCCGCTCATGCAAACACACCCATACGCGCACGCACATACACGCATAGACATGCTCACATACACACATATGCATGTACACACACACTCGCACGCATGCACAAACATACACACTCACACACAGACCTGGCAGGCTGCACAGTGACTCACTCGCTCAGACTCGCACACATGCCCCCGCACGCAAACACACACACACACACACACACACGCCCCCTCATGGAAAAGTATACACAGACACACACACTCATGCCTGTTCGTGCAAACGCACACACACATACACACACATACACATGCACACACATGTACCCAAACATGCACACACACACACACACACACACACACGCACACACACAAAAGCGCAGATGACCAGGCTTGTTTTATGCCCCAGAGGAAACGCAGCAGGTTGGTGCAGCTGGTTCCCCAATCTCTGTACTTTTTGTCTCAATGAATCGGCACGGACATGTGTTGTGGAGGTGTACATCCACGCGAGTTACACACTGGACCCTTTCATTTGACGTCTGTGTGCTGCTGGCACACAGGAAACGCGTGACTCACTCTTTCAAGTACCCAAAGAACATGTCAGACATCACCAGAATTCTCAAGTCAGTGCTGAAACGCATACCGTACAGCAGCTTAAATACACTTCACTGGAGTGAATCACACTTAAGGCATTCTGCGACTCTCAAGAACAGACAGGATTCAGTCAGACAAAGAATTCTAAGTATGAGGGAACTGAAGCTGTCGTCGCTAGGTGTTCAGAACGGCTCCCGAACAGCCTGTCCCAAAGGGGCGGACATCCCTTCCGTTGCACTGCCGGTCACAGAAGTCAGAAGTAAAATTAACTAGGACATATAACTAGCATAGCATGTTTCTGCAAGCAACAGCTCCCAATCACACCTGTGCTAATTATTCAGTTACTCAAGCCACTTTTTATACCTAATCTCGTGTTCCTACAAGCATCCCCAAGCAAACCCCGGGATTCCACCGGAAGAAATAGCTCTCAAAATGGCCTCAGCCTCCCATCACAAAACAGAGCCCCCCCCCCCACCTCCATTTTGTAGTCACCACGTGTGGAACTGGTGCGTGGAATTAGCAATAGCTTGGGTTATGAAATCAGGCCTGGACAGTAGACACAACATGGCTGCTAAAGGAGACATATTTACATTCCTCTTCTTAGGCAGGATGCACACTCTCGTGGCCCAGGCCCTATCTCTGGCATCTGTTTGGACTGCGGAGCCGTAGCGGGCTAGCTAACCCCTTCAGCGCGAGGGGCAGGTTTCGACAGACATCTGCGAGACAGCCGAGCGCTCTTCCCAGAAACACATTATCCGAGCCCCAAAGCCATTTGTGCACTCGCCTTGGCACTTTGGCCCATTTCTAATACATTTAGAAGTTTCAGGATCTCTGATAGTGGTGAAAGGGAAGATTTTAATTTGGGGATAGAGTTTTTTTTTCTCTCCTGTAATGATTGCTTCTTCTTTTTTTTTTGTGAAGCTTCCTATTGTGGACAAAGTTGCGGGCGAGATATTTTTGGACTGAGAGTAAAGTAAACAAGAAACAAGGATTGTATTCAGCGTTAGCTGCAACAAAAAAAAATATGTGAAGTATATTTCCTACCGCTGGGCTTTTTAAAAGTGTACATCCTGTGAACTGGTGGTGCCATAGTGGACCAGTCACCTCCCAGCCCAGGGGAAGTTTGCGCAAGTGTGCTGCCAACCTAAACTTACACACGTAAATATTTGCCTGAGAGTCAAAATGACTCACAAGCACCCCAGTTCATTTTCCTAAAAAAAGGGACTGCTTTTACTGCAACTTTCTGTGGAAATCGATTTTATGCATTTATTATAACTTGATTAAATGTTTTTCATTATGTACTCATACTAAGTGAACATTAATATGTTTGCTATTACATTTTACCCAATATGTTATAAATCATCAATTACTGTGTTATAATTTGTGCCAGTAGCATGTCTGTATTTCACATCCTGTGACAAATCCGTGCAACATATTGAAGGTGAAATGAATGGAGTCAAAAGAAAGAACATGGCGAATGTGGGAAGATGAATCAATAGTGGCTAACCTCTCTCTCTCTGTCTCTGTCTCTCTGCCTCACTCGCTCTTTCTCTCTCTCTCTCTCTCGTTCTCTCTCTCTTTCTTTCCCTCGCTCCCTCTCTCTCTCTCCCTCACTCTCTCTCTCTCTAATGTACAGGTCATATATTATAGAAAGTGAGCGAGCAGGGGAAGGAGAGAGAGAGAGAGAGAGAGAGAGAGAGAGACGGACATGAATAGAGATAGATAATGTCAGAAATATAATGTTATTTCTGACGGCGTGCTGTGCGTTTCCTGCCGTGTGTTTGGCGGAGCGGGAGGCCTGCTGGTTCCACTAGCCCTCCCCGCCGCTCTCCTCCCGCTCTCCTCCCGCTCTCCTCCCTCGCTCCGTGGCCCCGGCAGCGCGTTGCGTCGACGCGCGGTGACATCCTCAATCACCGGGGCCCCAGATGCCTTCAAAAGGCTGATCTGGATTCAGCTGCGACCTCCACTGATCCTCCCACACAAATGGTTTCCCTCTGTGCGCATGTATCCGGCCACAGGCACAAATAACTAGATGCAGCTCCCTATAATGACATACAGTGGACAAAAGGCTGGAATTATGAGGGAAAAAAAGCACTGCTTTCATCATTCCTGCGGAGCCCGTCACTCTCCGCCGAGGTCCCGTCGAAGAAGGGAAGACAGAACGAGAGGAAAAAAAAAACGAAATTAGTCCAGAGTAAAATGTTGGAACACATAACCCACCCCCCAAATACCCCTGGGATCGTGTTGGGGGTTTCTTCAAAAGGCAGCGATTGGGAGTGATTGAGACCTCTTGGCACTGTTCTGTTTCTTGTTCAGAATATTGAGCAATGGTAAGAGCATGGTAAAAAAAAAAAACAACACACACATAAAATCTCTGTTGGGTAGTTTAGTTTGGCTCTTTTCTGTGTTTTTGATCATTTTGACAGCGGGGACACAGAACAAGAAAATGAAAATATATATACTGTGCCTTCCAAAAATATGGGAATGGTACAGTGAAAATTGTTATTTTTGCTATATATACTTAAGGCATTTGGGTTTGAGATCAAAATATGAATATGAGAAAAACGTACAGACAATAAGCATTTATTTCATGGTATTTACATGTGTAGGCTACATTTTACAGAAACAGCTGTTCATATGCATACTTGATGTATATATGTTATTTGTACAATTACAATTTGTACAAATAAATGTCAATTATCCAATTCCAATTTCTACACTTAGGCTACTAAAACAAATGGTTTGGTTGGAATAACTTTTCTCTCAGTGATTCTACAGTATCTTCAGTCTGACTCAGTCTTTCCTCAGAAAAAAAACTTTGATTCGCCCGAGTGCTTTATTAAACTAAACAAGAGAAAACTGTGTTTCCTTTTTGGATAAATAGTTGTTTACACAGGTCTTCCACTTAAATGTAAATGATTGGAGGCACGCATTGAAAGCCTTTTCTGGCCGGCGTGGCTGGCTTTCGCACATTCGGCCGGCTCGCTCCGCAGACGGGAATGCGATGGGAAGGCTGCTACGGCAGCGTACGGCGGCCGGCCTGTTCAGCGTCAGCGGCGTTCCCGGCGTTCCGGCGTTCCTGCACCCAGGTCTGGGAATGATTATCCCTCTCTCAGGTGTGGTGGGTTTTTCGCGCACACACTCGCTCCAAAGACGGCGTGGGGGGGAGAGAGAAGGGGAGCGGGGGGGGGGGGGGGGGGTAAATGGGTATTTCTGATGCAAGGCCTCTTCCCTGCGAGAATAAAGGGCAGCTCTGTGTTGGAAAAGGTCTGGACAGAATCAAACGGAGGGTGCCAGGTGAAGGGGTGGGCCTCCGAGCCCGCGGGGGCCACAGTCTGCCTCTTTCATGCTTGCAGGTAAAGCAGAGTTCAACAGGAAATCCAATTAAAGGCCAGAAGTTGTTTTCCAGCGTCTGGCTGTTGGACTGTATTTTGTCTGAGGGAATAATTACACGAAAAAAGGGTCGCCCCCCCACCCCTCCCCCCCTTGTAGGATCCGGGTTCAAGTGCTGCTATTTTGACCGTTGGTGGGGTGCCTTTTCCTGCCCTGCTTCTCTCGGAAAGGGGTCCGCTGTAAATCTTGTTGAGATTAACTGGAGGTGAATATGGCACGCTCTTCCTTAGGCGAAGCGGTGAAATAAATCTGAACGCGCCGTAGTGCAGCCATTAAAAGTGGGTCACCCCGACGCATGCTGCTCTCGAAGCTGCCTGTTCTGGGGAAAACCCGCAAACAGGGGTGGAAAAAAACGATAAGCTAAGTCATTTTCACTGGAGTAATGTTTGTTTTTAGCAGGGCCGTGTGGGAAGGTAGACCTATTTTATTGTATAATTACACACGGGGTCAGGCACTTTAAAAATAAATGGTGTAAAATGATATTTTTAAAGGAAACAAATATCATTAAACAAGGCGTCTCGCAGCACAAGCAATGCCACATGTAAACACGGGGCTTCTGTCTGAGTGCCAGAATGTCTTCTGTGTTTATTCTGTTTTTTCTTTTCTTCATCTTCTTGTGAGAGAGAGAGAGAGAGAGAGAGAGAGAGAGGGACAGAGTGAGAGAGAGCGACAGAGAGAAAGAGAGAGAGAGAGAGAGAGACTTGTGAAAGGGAGAAAATAACAGTGGGACAGCGGCGGAGAGTGAGCAGGAAGATGAACCCTCCACCGCCATTCCGCGGCTTGCCTGGTTGTCATGGAGACCACCGCCTCAACAATGGACCTCTCTTGTAAAAAGGGTTCCATAATCTCAGGCTCATCTTCTCCTCGCGCGGGGGGTACCTGGCTTGTAAACTACACGTTAATGAAGCGGGATTCATACTAAAGACCGGTGCACGTGTCGGCAGTCTTGCCCTGAAAGTACGACGACGCAGGCGGGCGGGGTACTCTCTCTCCGGCGCGTCGGTAAGAGAGCACGTGCCCGGAGAACTCAAACCGGAGCCAGGTCCTCGGAGTTCCTGTTCTCCGATTACCGCCATTGATCACGAAAGAAGAAGAAACGGGCTTTAACGCAGACAGCCTGAAATCAGCACCCAGTTTAATGTTGGCGGAAAATAACGGTAATGAGATGCAAAGTGGACCAGTCACATCTCTCTTGAAACATCCTTAAAAGGGAACTGACAAGTATTACTGTATGGTTATTGAATTAGTATGGCCGTCAGCAGTCCTCAGGCGGTTTGTGGATTTTGGCTGAGGATCTACCTATTTCTGAAAAATAAACATTGGGCGAGTCCTGCGCTGTCCTTGGTCAAGACAATGCTGTCGGCCCAGACATGCTATAGAAAAGGAACCCTGTGATTATATAGAAGAACCCTATCTAGTCCTAGGGTTCCATCTGGGAGCTTTCACACTTATGATAGAGGGTTCCATAAAGAACTAGTCCTAGGGTTCCGCAATTAAATTTCCCAAATGTACCCTAAAAATACAGTAATTGGGTACAAATGAGTACGTTTTCAAAACAAAAAAAGTACAAATTAATTATATATTACTGGCTAGGGGTACAATGTTATGTAACTATCGGATACCACCCCAGCAACCAGAATTGGCACCTTTTTAGTCGCTTTTTGTACCTCTGTGTTTCTGTAAGTGTGAAGACAAGCCAAAGAACCCCTTTATCTGAGAGTGCAGCTCAATGCAAATGTAGCACTTAATCTAAGGGCTTGAGAATAGACCTCTGTTGTCATACACAGACACGAGATCGAGCTTTAAAAAACAGCCCTGGCCAGATGCAGAAGGATTTTCCCTGTTTCCGTGGCACATTGTCACCGTTTGTGGCATTCGTACAGAGGATGTTTGGACCTTAATTGGGGCCAGGGGTGCAGCTAGGAATCCTGGGCCCCCTGAACAAACACTTCTCTGGGGCCCTCATCCTCCTGGAATTTTTGTGGGGCCCCCTCCAAGCTGTGGGCCCCTAGAATCCTCTCCACCTTTCACCCCACCAGCAACAGCCCTGATGGGGGCCCATACGTGAGAGAGAGGAAGACCACCGGGGGACTGCTGCAACGTGGTTGGCGAGGAGGTGCATGAGTGTGGTGGTGTCCCATAATGCTTAGGGTGATTGCAGGAGTAAAGCCCTTAACCTGGATTTCATCGGTGCATATCCAAATATATACATTAATAATGTTAAAAAATAACTTAGAGCTGTGTAAGTCAGTACAGATAAGAGCATCCACTAAACGTCTAAATTAAATAGGAAGGGGAACAGACAGCTCCTTATTTTATAATTGTTTTTATTTGATCATGGAACATTCAAACTGTTTTCCCCCCGTTTTTCCCTCAAAACACCCCACAGACAGCTTAATGAAGAGCAGAAGAATGTGTGAGTGTTTAACACTGTCTGAGATGCTTAAACCACGCAGAGGAACTTCCTGCAGGGTGAGATTATTATCTATTTGCAAGGTATTCCCCATATTACCTTTATGCCGATCTGTCGTTCTTAGACCAATAATGATGAAAAACATAATCAGATCTCTGTTCATGCCCCTGTGTCGCTGATCGCTGCAGGATCCACAACCTTTCCACGTCTTACACTTCCACCGCCTGGCTGCTTTATCTGATGTCTCAGCAGTTCAAGAGAGATTAACTTTTAGAGGTGCTCCTGTCTGACACGATCAGTGCGAAAATGGCCGATCATCATCA
>NC_083769.1:43354710-43357210 GCF_963514075.1 Conger conger
TGAAGATTCACAGCATATGTTTCTCTGCCCCCTTCCCGCGGGGGGGGGGGGGGTTGTGCCAGGTTGTGCCAGGTTGTGCCAGGCCCAAGTTTGGGGTTCGAGTCACAGACCCCCCCCACCCCCCCCGGACTCCCCCCTGCTCCAGACTCCACTGGGCCGTTCCTCCTGCAGCATGTACATGCACTACCGTACACACTTCAGCTCCTGCAAAGCACAAATCAAACACGTGTGCAATTATATTCATAACGAACGTGACAATCGTATTATAAATGTTTTTTTTCGGGAACGATTCTTAATTCGTTTGTTCATTTGATCCCATCAAGCCCCTGTCATTGTTGCTGTAGCTCTTCCCCCCCCCCCCCCCCCCCCTCTCTGCAGAATGCGCAGGATGATCCAGAACCCCCTGCACGTGAGGACTGGGAGCACCGTTTCCAGACGCCGGGTCCCTCGTCAGTACTCCGCATTTCGGGGCCGGTCTGAAAGGCCCCGGCCGCACCCCGGAGCGGCGATGGCAGAACTGAGCGGAGCGCGGACAGACCGTCTCCTCCTGGGGGCCCGGAGGCCCCCGCCAGCCGGGGCCCGGTGTCGTGTGAGGCGGCCGCTTTCGGTGACTCACAGCCCCGCCTCTCTGGAGCCTGGCCGGGGAGGCCCTTTGAACGTCACGCCAGACCCAGCGCCGGGCTCCCCGTTCGCCTTTAGAGCCCATTAATAACCAGAACCAGAACCGGTGCAAGTATGGCGTAACCATATTATTGCCATTTTCCTCCTTTTTTTTTTTTTTTGGGGAGTTGGAATGAATGTTAGGGAAGCCGAAGAGGCAGATCAGAGAGATTTGTGTTCACTTTGATCTGAGGTGATTCAAAACCCTCTTCCCATATGTGAGGAGACCAGTAGGGTTTAGAATGCATCCAACATCTAAACAACCACACACTGCCACCACCCCCATCCCACTCTCACCCTCATACCCAACCCTCATACCCCCGTAACCTCACCTCCTAACCCTGACCCACAGCCCCCCCAACCCCACACTTACTCTCACACTCAACCCTCACCCCCCTAAGCCCAACTCCTCTACCCCTCACCCCCCAAACCCTCACCCACCACCCCCCCCTCACCCTCACACCCAACCCTCACCCTAACCCCCTTAACCCCCAACTCCCCTACCCCTAATCCCCCTCACCCTCACACCCAACCCTCACCCTAACCCCCTTAACCCCCAACTCCCCTACACCTAACCCCCCTCACCCTCACACCCAACCCTCACCCTAACCCCCTTAACCCCCAACTCCTCAATCCACCGTGGCTACCTCTGCCCTTACTCAACCCACCGTGGCTACCCCTGCCCTTACTCAATCCACCGTCGCTACCTCTGCCCTTACTCAACCCACCGTGGCTACCTCTGCCCTTACTCAATCCACCGTGCCTTCCCTCCCTGTCAGGGCCAGTAGCGGCTCTGTGGCACACTTTCCTGGGCGGAGACATTAGCACACAGGCATATTCTCTTTGAAGAGGGAGGACTCCAACGCAATGCCAAAAAGGGGAGGGGGGGGGGGGGGCTCGTTAGCAGGGCCTGTAAATATTTCACTAACGAGCCTGCGGCCTGCGCTGCTTAACCGAGAGGGCCCAGTGAACCCTCTCGAGTCTTACCCGACCCCCACCCCTCTCAGCCTCCAAACCTCTCGAGTCTTACCCGACCCCCACCCCTCTCAGCCTCCAAACCTCTCGAGTCTTACCCGACCCCCACCCCTCTCAGCCTCCAAACCAGCCTTTCTCAACTCCAGCCATTACAGTGCATTTTATTTAGCAGGCGTGTTTGTCCTAAGCCACGTACAAAAAACTGCCTACCAAGATTATAGAACATACTGCAGAACATGTCAGAGAAGGTACAATTGACGTAGTATCGGTTGTACGGTTGTACACACCTAATTAAAGGTGTGGGGATTTGACACATATACGTATACATTCAATGACTGAACCAGTCAAACCACCATTGTTCACTGATTAGTTCAATCATGCGTGAGAGTTCCTGGTTACAACAAAAACCTTCTGGCAACCTTCAGGCTACATGTCGTTCCTGATCTTATTACTCACAGACTTGACCTATGTACCATGTGTACTAGACTTATGGTGCGTCCCAGGGCCTGGGGTTTAGAAACACTGCTCTGAACCATGTGCTCACAAGCCCCCTCTGCCTGAAGCTGAGAGTGAGAGTGTAGTGGTTAAGGCACATGACTGGGACCCGCAAGGACATTGGTTCGAATCCCAGTGTAGCCACAATAAGATCCGCACAGCCTTTGGGCCCTCGGGCAAGGCCCTTAACCCTACATTGCTCCAGGCGAGGATTGTCTCCTGCTTGGTCTAATCAACTGTACGTCGCTCTGGATAAGAGCGTCCGCCCAACGCAATGTAATGTAATGTAATGTAAACTCCAGGTTTGACGCCCGTGGGGCGACATGGCTCAGGCAGTGAGAGCAGTCGTCTGGCAGTCGGAGGGTTGCCG
>NC_083769.1:43362210-43380052 GCF_963514075.1 Conger conger
GCAGCTGATCAGTCACATGTGACGGCCTCAGCGCAGGCCCGACCTGTCTGTCATCGGGCTAATGCATCAGCCGGGCTCGGAGGAAGTGTTACACGTCGTCATAAATCGGGCCATTTCGCCCCTCTTTAGCGGTGAATAATCCCCGTTTTGTCAGCACCCAGCTGGGGGAAGGGGAGGGGGGTGCAGCGAGACGTGCTGCGCGCCGTGATGCCGTTTGTTTCTCTTCCCAGAGACCGTGGCCGGGAACAGCCCGCATCACGTCCGCCCCGGTCTAACAGGGGAGCGCACTGACAGAGAAAATAAAGTTTTTGACGTATCTGTGCCTGGGGGCAGTGCTCACTTCAAATGGGCCCTTGTTCAGGGGAGACGCATCTGAATTCAAAGCCACGCACTCGGTCTCCCAGCCTCCAGGGCCCCGGAGATGTTGTTAATAAGGGGGCGTCCTTATTACAAACAGCAGAAATAAAACACATTTACTCCGGTTTGTAATCATTTCGTACCACTTCCCCCCTCTCCCCTCTCCCGAGCTCCTTAATCATTCACAGAAGTGGTGTTTTTTAATGATCCTGAAATATTAATTGGGTGGGTTAACTGCGTGCATTCGCAGAGGACGTGCTAATTAACGCAACGCTCAAAAGTTGGGGGTAAGAAATACGCAGAACAAACATCTGAAAATGCAGGCGTGAAGCGGGTATTTTCTTATGAGTTTCGACAAGGAGAACAGAGGGAATTGAAGCCTTTCTGTTAATACTGCACACTGTGCATTCTCCTGGGAAGCCTCTGTCTGCCTTGGTGAGGTATGGGTTAACCATAGACATCACATCAAATGATTCATTGCGCAAACTGAAATTTTACATGTGGTGTAGTTTCTTGAAATTCAAAGAGCGAAATAATAGTCCTTGAGAGTGAGGTCAATTGTTTCAATTTGCCGGTTTCAGACAAAGCCTTAAGCTGTGCTTTGTGGTGTAAACCCTTCCGCAGTAAACATAATCCAAACAATATCATCCGCTGCATGACACCGTTTGATTTCCCTTTTTATCGCACCACCCCGCCATGTTCTGTGTTTTATTGTCATGTGCGGAGAGAGGATTTGAAAAAAAAAGGTAGCGGTATTTTAAAGATCATTAACTTGCCGATGTCTGGCTTGCTATGACTACACGGTTTCTTTGATGGTTTCAGAGGTAAAGCACGGTTTAGGCCTCCCGCTAATGATCTCCCAAACACATGCGCTCAAACAACATCCCGTGGAGGTCCCCACTGTGTTATTAAGAGCTGATAATGAAGTCTATAAGAGCGCAGCCCTGTCCGGGCCCTGATTGGATCTAATTAAGTGTCTGTGGATTGCGGTGGGTATCGGGGCTGTTGCTGAGAGACACGCACCGACTGTGAATACACCAAATGGAGAAAGGCCTGGAGATATCAGGAGAAGCTCAGCGGTACAGTGCGCCAGCGGTAAATATTTGAGAGTATTTATTTATTTTTTATTTATATAGATATTTTTTTGATCGTGTCAGTCGTTCTCCGGCTGTTAATCTACTCACGGCCCCGTAATCCGCTGCCTCTTCACGATCTGAAACCCGGCACTGCCAGAAGACAAGATAAGACAAGTTTCCTGAACAAACAGCTTTGACGTTGAGTCCCGGGTCTGAGGGATGTGTGCAGGGAGGCGATGATAGGACCTGCTTCGGAAGGGCTGTAATCACGAGAACCATCTGCGGCTTGTGCGTCTCTCGAAGTCTCCACGTGTGCAAGTGTGTGTGTGTGTGTGTGTGTGTGTGTGTGTGTGCTCGAGCTACTTTTAGACTGGCACGACCACTTTTGTATCCTCTCCATGCCCCCACCCCATATTCCTCTAAGTCTGGGCGTTCCCTGTAAAGAAGAAGACTCTCTCCCATTTTTGAGTTTTTCGGTGTGTGTGTGTGTGTGTAGTAATGGTAAATGGACTGAATTTTATCCAAAATGCTTTACAATTGATGCCCTTCATTCATACATTCATACACACACTCACACACCAACAGCGATTAGCTGCCATGCAAGGCACCAACCAGCTCATTGAGAACATTTGGGGGTTAGGTGTCTTGCTCAGGGACACTTCAACACTCCCAGGGCAGTGGATTGATCCTTCTGACTGCCAGACTACTCTTACCTCCTGAGCCCATGAAGGTGGGAGAGAACCTCCCTGCTGAAAGATCCAGCTATGCCAATTGAGCTGGTCATAAGCTGGCCTAGCTGGCTATGAGCTGGTCAACCAGCATGGTCAAGCTGGTCATAACACTGGTCTAGCTGAGTATGAGCTGGTCAACTGTTTCAAAACCTTGCTTGTGCCCCTCACCCCATCTGAGACTGTGCAGGGGGGGGGGGGGGGACCCCACAGGGACACACAGACGCACGCAAACGGAAGGCCAACGCTCTCTGCCAGGGGCGCCTACTGTACGCATTAAACAATAGCCACTTGTTCTGTGTACCTGCTTTCAGTTAACTGGCGTTCCTCGGCACGTCTGCTCCGGAGACCGGCTTTAAGGCCGTCCAGCAGCCTGCCTTCACAATGGCAAATTAATGGAGGAGCGGCTTTAAAACTGTAAAAAGGCGCATGAAATATCTGCCCCCGCCGTCACGCTGCACGTAAACGGGGCGCGGGGAGGACGCAGGCCAGGGGCCAGGGGCCAGGGGGGCCCGTGGGGGTGTGCCGTGGGGAGCTGGACGCGGCACGCACTGGGGTCAGACCTGGCTGGGCCGGGGGGTCTCGACGGAGGGCGCTGGGGGTGAGTTATTGGATTTGGGTCATGTGTCGACGTGGGGCCCTCGGTGACGCGGAGAGCGAGAACACAAACACGCGGGGCCTCCCAAAACCCCGCTCCAAGCTGCAGGGGCACTTCATCACCGGCTCATCTGCCACCCAGATGTGGCGGGGGGGCGGGGGGGGGGGGGCGGGAGGCGATTTGAGTCGAACGGTCCCGGCGTAGGCACCAAATCACCCCGGCACCGCCGACGGTCGCAAATCAAGACGGCGCACCGGCGCGGGACGTCTGAGTGAGTCTCCGCGAACCCCTGTCAGGTGTGATCTACGCCCCTCTCTGCGTGCGTCCCGGGAGGTACGCGCTGCCCGCCCTCCCCCGCAGTGACGAGCCGTCCGGGCGAGACCGCCCCGTCGCGGTCTCTGACGGGTCTGACCGCGTGCAGCCTGAACTCTGCGCACGACTGGCACGCTGGAGTGGAGCGGACCTCTCTCCGCACCGGGGCGGGAGGGGAAGGGGGGGGGGGGGTAATTCACCGAAATGTGGCCTCTGGTCCCCATGACTCACTGTGCGAGAGAGTGATGCATCGCATCTGCACAGTTTCTCATCCCCATTATCTTTCATTTTGACGGTCGCGCTGATGAACAGAGAAGTGTGTTCTGTCGCTCTCTCTCTCTCTATCCCTCCCTCCATTACCTCAGTCTCACACACTCTCACACTCTCATTCTCTTGTTCCCTTCCTCCATAATCTCCCTCTGTCATTTGCTCTATCCCTCTACCTCCAGATCCTCAATCTCTCTCTGTCTCTGTCTCTGTGTCTCTTTCTTACTGTCCCTCACGCTCTGCATGCAGACCCTCAATCTTTATCTCTGTCTCTCTCTCTCCCTCTACTGTACCTCCATACCTGCGATCCCTCTCTTTCTCCCTCTCCCTCTCCCTCTACCTCCCGACACTCAATCTCTCTTTTTCTCTCTCCCCTCTGCTGTTCCTCCATACCTGCAATCCCTCTCTCTCTCTCCATCTCCTTCTCCCTTTTCTCCTTCTGCATCCAGATGCTCAATCTTTATCTCTGTCTCTCTCTCCCCCTCTACTGTACCTCCATACCTGCAATCCCTCTCTCTCCCCCTCTACTGTACCTCCATACCTGCGATCCCTCTCTCTCTCTCTCTACTGTACCTCCATACCTGCAATCCCTCTCTCTCCCCCTCTACTGTACCTCCATACCTGCGATCCCTCTCTCTCTCTCTCTCTCCCTCTTCCTCTTCTCCCCCCTGCCTCCATACCCTCAATCTTTGCCCCAGTAATTGCCCTGTGGAGGGCCATAAGCGGGAGCCTGACCCCCCACAGACGGCCCTGTAATTGTTTTGTCAAAGTTTTGCACGCAGTATTTCTCAGCCCGCGGAGGACTGCCCCGGCCTCCGGAGGCGGGGGGGGGGGTGATCTGTGACCTCTCTCCCGGTGCGCTGCGTGGCCCCCCAGGCCCCAGGGGGACCCGCGCACAGTCACATCAATTATGCGCTCCCACTTAATTAGCTGCTTAATGCAAAGCTGGGGAGGCCTGTCTCCATGGGGATGGGGGGGGGCTGTGTGTTTTTTTTTTTCTGACTGTACCACGGTTCTCTGGGCCTGACACCTCCTCTGGGCCTTGTCTGAGCGCGTGCGGGAGGAACCGAGGGGGGACGGGCCCTCCTTAACCCCCCTCCTGCCCCCCCACTGCGTAACGGTGTCTGTCTCACTCCCGACATGCAGTCCGAGGGGCTTTGCTCTGTCTCTGTGTCTGGTCTGAGACCTGCTCTGTGCCCGTTCAGTACTGCTTAAATAATGCTGTTTATTGGCATACCTGAACATTACAATTTTGACCGTTTGAATTTATGAGCCCCTTGTTGTGTTTAGGAGTTTAATCTGTAACTGTTGCTGTATTTGCTTTTGTATTTATCTTGGTACTGTAGTTACTGTCCTAATTCCTTAGTGACTTGGCCTATCTGCCATGTGCACTAGACTTCAGGTTCATGGACGTACAACTGATTCCTTGTGAATTGTCTTATCCAATCGGTTCAGTAATTTGATCTAATGACCTCGATTTGCACTTTTTTGTACATCTCTTTGGATAAAAGCAACTGCTAAATAAAATGTAAAGTAATTTACAATAATTATGAATACATTTTTAATTGCAATTTCAATGCTTTACTATACTAAAGCAGTCTAAGTTGTGATATTCTGTCATGTTTAATAATAAAATGTAAATTTTAAGTTTAAGTTTACCTAAATAATACAAACTTAAAAAGGAAAATAAAGAACAACAAGGGGGATAAACAGGCCAGTTTTTCTGGAATATTCTCCTCCGATATGCAGGGGAGTTTTCCAAGGTCTCTGTAGTCCTGAAATTCAAGGAAGCTGGGCGCAGTGCTCCAGCGCTTCGTGGTATTTTGGACGGTTTGTTAGAAAGCGCGTCGGCGCGTCCGTGGGTCCGTGTCTGCGCTGACCCCTGACGGCAGTCCGAGCACAGCCTGTGCTTTCTGGGCAGCCTGGCCTGTGTTTGATATACGGTCACTGTGGCCAGGCTGGGCGTATTCTGTCTGCGCTGCTGTCCTCAGTTTGTTATCACTCACACGGCTCAAATATAATACCAGGGTGTGCGGTCTCTTTCTGGCCAAATGACCTTTAAACATACGCTGGAGGATTTTAATTCTGATCGGTGGATTTTTTCTTCTTTTTTTTTTTCATTGAAGGTACAATAGGTGCGATTTTCGTGTTAAACCGTTGGTACAATCCCTTTCTCTGATTGAAAAAGGCTCATTGACATGTTGACTCTCCCTGCATATGTCAGTGAGCAATTTTCATTGTACCTGATGGATGCTTTCATGGACTTCCATATGCAGGGTTTCAGCATGTCGTTCAATGAAATCGAGGGAAACCGCTGTCATTTCCCCATTGTGAGCTGAACATTGATTCATGTTTTTCTATTCGTGCATATAGGGTTAAAATGGGATGAGGTGTATGGTGCAATACACTGCCTGCTCTTGTGTTCTCAAAGAAGCCTTTCTTTTCAAGGTAGTTTCATCAGGTTCTGAGTGTGTCTTTGTACTGTTCTAATGTTAGGCAATAATTAAGGTGTAGGTCCTGGCTATCTGGATGCCTATGTTTTTCACTGGCATTACTAGTTATATACAATTTTCAGGCACTGATCTGAACCAAATTAGCATTCCCTGAGTCTCTGCCCTTTATCTCTCTCTCTCTCTCTCTCTCTCTCTCTCTATCTATCTATCTTTCTCTCTCATGTGTGTATCACTTTGTCTCCTTTCTCCCTTGTTCTCTCGGTTTCTCTCTGCCTCTCTATCTCTCTTAATTCTATCCAATTAAAGGCTGCTTTATTGCCCTGGCATATTACAATATATTACCAAAGCTTTACATATACATCAAACGGATTAAACTACAAAACGGTATACTGTACTCTGAGGTTAAATTATTATTATTTTTTTTTTTCAAGAGCAAAACATTCTCTCTTATTTCTTCTTCTTGTCTTTTTTCCTTGAGAGACCATAGCTCACTCCACAGGGTGCACAGGAGTGCTCTAGTCCTCCACGGCTCTCAGTGACATACAGCGTATGCTGGTGGTGCTGGACTTCAACCTAAAGCGCGGTGAAGTTAATGGATTCCAGTATTTCAGATGACCGCCCCCCCCCCTTCCCGGGGGGAAAGAACACTGGTTTCATAGCCATAACACCGTGTGAAGCAGCAGATAGAAGTAGGCTGAAGACCACAGCCTTTAGATGTGTTCGGTTTGGGAAGTGGAATGTACATAATGTTAATATCCCCTTTGGCATTGTGTGACATCTGGTATTCATTTATGCAAAGATGCAAAAATCCCCAACACACTGCCCTCAGCTTTCAAAATATTTTGCAACACTTCGGGTGATGCGTTTGTTTTTGTTTTCTGCCATTGTTTGAGATATTTTAGGCCGTGACTTTAGCTATTGTTGATTTATGACATAGTCCTCCCCTCTTAGCCAAAAGGAGTAGCCCCTTCCAGGCAAGAGAGGATACTTCAGAAGTTCTTTTCATCGAGAATATTCAGGCGCAACACGTATTTAAATAAGAGAGATAATAACATCTTACTAGAGAGTAGATGAAAGGCAGTTTTAACTGGAACCATTTTAGTGTAATATAATCTATTGTTGTGCTGCTTGTGAAACCATCCACGGGAGCCTGGTGATGCCATATCCTGCCGTCTCTTACGTTTAGTTTAGTCATGCCCCTTCCAGTCTGGATCACATCCTGACTGCGCCTGCGGTTTAGAGATCTCCGCAGAACGATGAATGATTAACCATTGTGTCGCTCAGTTTTAGACAGCGGAGCCTTTCATCCTTCATCATGCTGCTCAAGAGCGACACCTCTGGTCTGGAGGGTAACTGCAGTCGGCGTAGTAGTCCACCGCTGCAGGAGCTCCTCTGGGTTATGTGAAGTAGCGTCTAGCTTCGTTTGGATGCCCTGTGCTTGTCTCCGTCCTTGTGAAGGGAAATGTAGTTGTGGTGCTGTTGTGATGTGATAAGACTGTGTCCTAGTGGCTAAGGTGCATGACTGGGACCCGGAAGGTTGGAAGGTCCAAGCCCCATAGTCACAATAAGATCCATGCAGCTCTTGGGCCCTTGAGCAAGGCACTTAACCCCACACTGCTGCGGGGGATTGTCCCCTGCTTGTCAACTGTAAGTTGCTTTGGATAAAAGTGTCAGCTAAATAACTGTAATGTAATAACAGGATTGTTTCATTTGGGGTTTACAAGCTACATTTGTGAATCTTGTAAACCCCAAAATTGCAGGTGTAACGGGTGAGTCTGAGGTGGGATTTGCTCACCCGTTACACAGGGTACATTTGTTCAGTTGATCTCTAACCACAGTTAGCTCCTGTGTCTTCTTTGACTGTGCTGATGGATGTGCAATGGTGTATCCTAAACAACACCTTGATCAGCACAAACTCCTCTGTGGCTGTAGGGAAAGCCAGCATTCTCCACAGCCTGTGTGCCACCATGCTGCAGCCAATAGGAGTATGGGACGGGAGGCCTTTGACCAATCACATTCCCCAAACCGTTCTGTGCCCAAAGGGGCAAGCAGAGAATCACAGTAATGTGTAACTACCACCTTTTTTTTTCTAAGACTGCACACCAAACGTAATTTGCCTATGTAGGAGTTCTAGCATAAGGCCGTTCCCCATCTCTACCAATCTGATTCACCTTGGCACTATCAGGGCTGAGATACATGGCTGAATTATTTATGGGTTCTGAGCTGACATTCAGAGGGATTGTGAGCTTCAGAGCAGTTTGTTATAATACTGCTTCACCAAAACTGGGCTTACTTGCCACTTTCATCCTCTTGATCATTAAATGATATTACCAATTTTGCGATTAGGATTTTTTTGTGTATTTTTTTTTTTCTTGTGTGTGTGTGTGTGTGTGTGTATGCATCTTACTCCATGCCCTTGGGAATGTGTAAGTAAAAAAAAATAAAACCTCCCCCTCGCTGCAGGAATAATTATAGTGTGTCAGTCTCCTGGAACCTTAGGCTGTCTCTGGAACAGATACAGTCGGGTCCGAAATAACTTCCAGAGAAAAAATCTATTTGTGTCAGTTTCAGTCTTTTACAGCCGCAGACGAGATCTGAGCGTGAATTATCAGGACGTTCTGAGCGAGCGCCGTGGCGGTGGTTTGTGAATTTCGCCCTCGCGCGAGCGTCTGTTCTGGTAGGACGTGAATGAAAAGGGCGGGGCCGCTGTGTGTGGTCTCCCCAACGCTTCCCCACACGTCCTGTTTCTCTCTCTCAGCGCGAGTGTGCTGGACGGATGATGCATAACGCAGTGAAACAATAACCTGCATTTTTTTAGCACCAATGACAAATGCATTTTTGTCGTTGTTTTGTTGTGCTTTCTTAGTAGTGCAAATGTTGTTGTTTTTTTTGTTTTTTTTTACCAATGTCCTTGTCTTTCACACAGCAGTGTTTTCAATCGCTTGCATTGTGCTTTCGCACTTCCAAAGACTGGCATGGCGTTACCTGCCTGTCTCGATCGTGAGTGAAACTGCCAGTCAGATGAAAACGTGTTTGAACCTGCAAGGCCAGGAGTTAATTCCGTGTGCTGGAAGTGGGCGGAGGTGGGGAGTGATTGAGCTCTCTATCTAAACATGCGATATGTACAACAATCCCTGTTCTGCGCATCCTTGCATGTGCGTTTAAGAATGAACTGTCTCTTCCCGCTCCTGAAGCAGCGAGAGGCCTCTGCACATTGAAAGCCCCTGCCATTCTGTCTGTGCAGCTGCGTGAACTTTGCACACGGAGAGCCCTGGGCATTAATCTTTCAGTAACTGGGGGGTTTGACTTGCCAAGGCAAAGGAGTGGCCCGTCTTTTCAGCGAGAGAAAACTTCTTTATTCCAAAGTGGAAATCCCTGTATTTGTTGTGAACATAGATTGAAATACCTTGATAACACTGTTGACAGCATTTCCATAGCGAGCGAGATTAGCGCTGTCTTCATGTGGAGAGCTGTAAACCGTTGGTTATAACGCCCAAACCCCCCACCCCCCCCCCCCCCCTGTCAGGCCGCACCTTGCCCAGACCGAACACGTTTTACACACCGCAGTAAATCAGGAGCATGTGAGGTGTGCCGTTTACAGTTCACCTCCCTCCAGTCAGTTGTTTTCTCCCTGGCGCGGGCGGCCTGGTCTTTGTGGTCTGATGCATTCCAGGCACACCTGTGTACAGTGGTCTCTCCTCTGTGGCCTACATATGACTCAAATATTGCCAATGCGGTACAGTAAGACCGTTTTTTACTCATTTCAGGATTTTCTATATTTCTTATATTCAGACTTAAAATCTTATTTATTTTACTTTTTTGCTAAATAAGACAAAAATATTGCTAATGTGGTACGGTAACACAGTTTTGACTCAGATGGTATACGAATATTTAAATTGTCAAGCAAACAGTAGCTAAAAACAAGCTGATATTTTCTACTTAAGTTCTTATTTTTTTCATCTCTTAGCACCAGACGAAAAACACTTGGTAAGACGGCCAACAGTGGCCAGGACAGACCGGGGTGAGCAAACAGCAGAGGTGACTAATCGATAACAGCACACTTCAAACGTGGGGAAGAGACGACTTCCTCGAAGACATCTGAGAGCTTTCTGAGTGCGGGCTGAGGGAGTCAGGCACCCAGCTACAGCTGATTGCACTCGACAAAGGATCCTTTTGTCTTCAAGACATGAATAAACACTATGCAGTCACCCAGCACCATGAGTCGGACATGTTGTCTGTTCATCTGTTTCAGCTCGGTGGGGGAGGGCGGGGGTGTGAGGTGGGGGGGCGGGTTTGACTAACGGTGAGACACAGACTCTCTGCTGCCCAGGTTTGTGATGCTCTTGGTGATATTTGGCTCTGTTGATTCTTTGTTTGAGCAGTTTGGATTGTGGGATATGGGGGCGCTTCCATCCAACCATCCATAGATCCATCGATTATCCAAATCTGCTTATTCCTGGTCAGGGTCGCGGGGCGGTGCTGGAGCTGCATCGGGAGAGAGGCAGGAACGCACCCCGGACAGGCCGCCAATCCATGGGGCTTTGCGTTCCTCAGAAGTTCTGCTCAATAATATGGGACTAAGGGTAATCCAGCAACAAAATGGCCGCTCCATTACGCTGGGGCTCATTCGTATGAAGTGGAGGGAGGCTACTCCACACAGACGGGCTGGAATTTTTAGACCAGACCACAGACATGTGTGCTCCGAGCTGGACTGAGTTCAAACTCTATCCTTGGGCTCTCCGAAGCTCCACCAAAGCAGATTCCAGACACGGCTAACCACCAAAGTGGGGGTGACTTTTTTCTTTTTTTTGGGGGGGGGGGGGGGGTAGGAGGGCGGTGTATAATTCTTTCCGAATGGCTTTCAACCTAGACCCAGTGCACCTGATCTCCTAAGTGTGAGATGTCACTACTCGATGGGAGACTATTTTGAGGTGAAGAAATATGCTCTCTCCATTACCAGTAAGACCCCCCCTCCCCCCTCGACTCTTCTCAGCATATGGGAGACATGACAGAGTAAGGCAACTGCATGTCTACAGCGTGGAGCAGACTCACGTCAGATATTGAAGACAGGGTGCAATTTGATCTTTGTACAGGCGCTCCAGATTCCTGACCCCATGTGCACCGCGTGTTCGTGACCCTTGGACATTGCAGCACGACTCCTAAACCAGCCTTATTTTTCCACTGTCCCAGTCTCCTACTCACGCCAAGTTTTTTTTCCGGTTGATACTGTACATGCACGTTCAGGACATTTTCTTAAGGAATGAAATTGTGCGTAATTACTGGTAATGGTCTTTCTTGTTGATTCTGTGCCCGTCACTAAGTGCATGTAAACGTTTCTCGATTTTGGATTTACCTTGAATCCATGGATTTATATAGATACAGGCAGCACTGTAGAACCTAAAAAAATGTGTCAATCTTAGTAAGTATTTTAGTCTTATATTTATACCTTTGGTATTTCTATTATTTTTAGCAAAATTGAACAGACCTATTGCCAATGAGGTGAAACATTGTTTGAGTTCAAGATTTCAGTATTTGCCAATGGGGCAAGGCGATTTAATTTGACGTGCTGAAGGTAACTTAAAACAAGTTAATATCTTCTACCTGAGAGGGAAAAAAAATCATTTTAAGACTCATGACAAGAGACATACTTAACAGACCTATGCGTTCCCATTACTACGCGCACGTAACCATGCGTCCGTGTGCCTTTTTTAAATGTGGGTTTACACTGAATCCATGGCATGGGGTACATGCGTCCAAAACGGTGGGATGGAGGAGGTGTGCAGGCTTTGTGGTCTCCATTCACGGTCTCCGGGGCTGAAAACCACGGGTGTCGTGATCTCGGGACCTCCCCATTTTGTTTTCCCCTTCCTGGGTGGGGGGTCAGCCCGAGTTCTGGCGAGTACAGGACGGCCTGTAGCGTAGTGGTTAAGGTTCACGACTGGGACACGCAAGGTCGGTGGTTCTAATCCCGGTGTAGCCACAATAAGATCCGCACAGCCGTCGGGCCCTTGAGCAAGGCCCTTAACCCTGCAGTGCTCCAGGGGAGGATTGTCTCCTGCTTAGTCTAATCAACTGTATGTCGCTCTGGATAAGAGCATCTGCCAAATGCCAGTAATGAATTAAATGTAATGGCGAACCGCTGATGTGCTCATCCCCCCCCCCGTCCCCCCGTCCCACCCCTCCTTCATCCCCCACCTACACCTCTGCACCTCCTCATGTTCGCTGACCTTTCCTGGGTCAGTTCAAGCCAATCAAACGGGCGGGCTGGGCCGTGAGCTCACTCGCAGACCTAAAGGGTGGCTCCCTTTTATGATTTGCATACGGGGGCTAGCCGTGGCTTAGATCTCCGGTGGTTAGAAATCAATCCCCCTTTTTTTTATGCCAGTGGCATGCCTCGCCTGTGAATCACACCGGCCTCCATAAATCAGCATAGCTGGAATATTTGCGGCCAACTTCGCGGAAGATTTACGCGAGAGGGGGAATGGGAGGGAGGGAGCGCAGGAGTGGGAGGGTGGGGTTGAGGGAGCTGGAGAGGGGGGGGGGGCGTAGGTGGAGGAGGAGAGGTAGGGAGGAGATATTGGAGGTGGCTGGAACAGGACGGGGTGAAGAGATTAGATGTGGGAGGCCAGACGGAATTCTTCTTATTTGAAATAGGGGAACGGCATTGGAACATTTGTTGGAGAACTTGATGAAGGAAGGATTGTGGAAAGATAATGTGATATTATTGTTGAGCGTTTTTGTTATTAAGGGGGGGGTTAGAAGGGGATACTCTTAATGCTAACCTGCCATGTTAGTTCTGGTGGGCTGGTAGTGTCTGGTTGGGGGCTTGTGTGTTTAAAGCAGAGGCAGCCTGCTTCAGTTTCCATTACATTACATTACATTATTGGCATTTGGCAGACACTCTTATCCAGAGCGACGTACAGTTGATTAGACCAAGCAGGAGACAACCCTCCCCTGGAGCAATGCAGGGTTAAGGGCCTTGCTCAAGGGCCCAACGTTTGTGCAGATCTTATTGTGGCCACACCGGGGATCGAACCACCGACCTTGAGTGTTGCGAGCCTACCTCTCGGTGCCGCCGAAGTCTTTCAGGCATGGGTTAATGCCACACTGCCAGTACATTTCTTTCCTCTCCGGATCTGTAAATGGTTTCCTGATGGGCCTGATGGGTTTTTAATCTTGGGTTACTCGGTTAAGTATCTTATTTAACTCCCCGCCGCTCAAATTACATCAATGGACATCTCGCCCCCCCCCACAAAAGCCGACAATGTCCGTAAAAGAAAACCTCGGCTTTGATGCTCGGCGGCGTTTGTTACGCGTTAGAGGCCAGATCGACCCTCCGTTTAAAGCTGGAATTGAGCGAGACTGAATGGGACTTTGTCTTTTGTGAGTGGCCTCACTGTTGTCTGCCGGGGCTGATCTTTGGCGTTCCCGGGAATAGGGCCTCTGCGCTCTGGGAATGGGGTTTTTATAGTCGTGGAAAGCGACAGACACGGCAGACAAAGGGGAGCCATGTTGAATGTGCGCTAAGTGGTGCGGGGGGTACGGTGACACACATACGCATTATTCCGAGGTGCAAACTTTTAATGGCTCCTGTATCATCTTTCTGACCCATATTCAAGCACAATGCCCTAGAACATTCCCCCATTGTGTGCCGAATCCAAAAGGCAGTCGCCGAACGGAGCCAGGAAGAACCCTGTTAGTATTCCAAGGACATCAATAGGGGAACATCTATGCAACGCAGTCACCTTGAAAAATTAGACTGGAGATTTCCTTGCGTGAGATTACATGACCTATAATGTCATGTGTCCTTTTATCATTTGAATGAAAAAGAAAAAATCCCGCATTGTTTTTTCCTAACTGCAGAACCAACTTCTTTCTTGTCCTTTTCTTGAAGAAATTAAACACAAAATGGCGCTTGAGGTGTGAGTCAAATGAATGCTATGCGAATTATGTGCTTTTGCAAATTAGGTAATTATTCTGATGCATACCTTCAATTTTCTCATACATTAAGGCCTAATACTGTACTTAATGGCAAAGTGGCAAATTATCAGGTGAGGTTTCTAACACAGAAAAATTGCGGTCCATCTGTCTGATTGCATAAAACATATTGAAATGTACAATAGCATGGTTATTAGAGGCAGACATTAATAATAAAATGTGCCATTTGGTTTAATGGAAATAGATGAGGGACATTATTTCATATTAAGATATGTGGATTTGTGTGTGTGTGTGTGTGTGTGTGTGCGCGTGTGTGTGAATGCACATATTTTTTTATATATGTATGCATGTGTGTGTGAGAGAGCGAGAGAGAGAGAGAGAGAGAGAGAGAGAGAGAGAGAGAGAGAGAGGCAGAGACTTGGTAACCTGAAAAGAAAAAACATATTAGTATGATTAGTACATATTAGTAAATATAATAAAATATAATATTTTAGAATATTTTAAAATGGTAATGATAAGATAAATGATTATTACTGTTAGAAGATTAGCACCAGACTCTCCTCATTGTCAACATGAAAACTGGCCACACCTGGCCTGCTTGTCCTTGAACTGAACCAGGTTACAGAACCAGGTACACCACCATTGTCTACAGGATTAAAACCACATCATCTCCCTGCCAATCCACCTTGATTCACAGGCTTTTAAACTCACTGAGAGAGAGAGGGAGAGAGAGAGGGAGAGAGGGAGGGAGGGAGAGAGAGAGAGAGAGAGAGAGAGAGAGTTTGGTTAAGTTTCATTTTACAATTGAAATGAGAGCAGCTTGCGTTTTGTGCTCCAATGCACCATGCCTCTGTTACTGTAAGTGATAATTTCGTTTTTGTCTGCCTGTTGAGTAACCCCTTATTCCCCTACCAAACCGGTCAGACCTGATGACATCACCCTGGAGAGCCAGGCGCTACATCGTCTGACAGGGCTGCACTGTCATGAATGTGCACCTTTAGAAAGACAGTGTGAATACTGTACATGAATAAAATACACAAAAGCTCTGCACCACATAGTGGTACTGTAGGACACAATGCTTCAGCCTTGGTGGGAGGCATTTGAAGCAGGAACAGCGTGGGCGTTTGATCGGGTTATGTTAAAAAGCTTTTGATTGGGCTTTACACAGATGAATATGCCTGACAGTGCGCATTAATTAATTTAATAAATTCCTTGCATTTATACAGCGTTTTTCTCACCAGCCAGCGACACAAAACACTTTACAGTGATGAGGGGGAAACTCGCCTCAACCGCCACCAATGTGCAGCACCCACCCCTGGGTGATGCAACGGCAGCCATTTTGTGTCAGAGCGCTCACCACACATCATCTGAGGTGGAGGGGGAAAGAACAATTTTATCAGCCAATTAAATCAGGAGATGATTTGGTGGCAGGTTGAGTGAGCCAGGTTGGGAATTTAGCCAGGGCAGTGGGGAACCCTTGACTCTTCGCGAAGAGTGTCGTGGGATCTCGAATGACCACAGTGAGTCAGGGCCTCGGTTTAATGTCTCATCTGAAAGACGGCGTCTCCTACAGCACAGTGTCCCCATCACTGCACTGGGGCATTGGGGTTTATTTGGCCAGAGGGAAGACCGCCCCCTGCTGGCCCACCAACACGACTTCCAGCAGCAACTTAGTTTTCTCAGGAGGTCTTCCATCCAAGCACTAGCTAAGCCCACAGCCGCTTAGCTTGAGCCATTCAGTAAGAGTAGAGTGCATCATGTTGATATAGCTGCAGACTAAAACTCATGTACCAGTGACCATCAGCTGGCAAACAAAGGCTCTGGTTTGAATCACTTGTATCAGGGGGTTATGTGTGTTAAAAGTGGGCAATGCCTTTTTGAAGTCAGGTTTCGTCATGTCTTGCAGGCAACAGGCAACAGTGTGTTTGCGTGTCTGTGTGCTGTACGTGTGTGTGTGTGTGTGTATATATGCGCGCACGCCTGTATTCACAGCCACACACTCGAGTGTAGTGCTCCTCATATTTCCGTGTAGGTGTGTGTGACATTATTTATGCCCTTAACTTAAAAACGCTGAAACATCAAGTGGCCATTGAGAGGCACGGAGAGGCACGGGGAGCTGAGCGAACGAAAGGCCAGACTCCCCCTCCTCTCAGCACTGCTGTTGACTGGCGGCCATGTTGTGTGTTCCAGCCTCTCCAGAGCCCACTCTCTGCAGGCCCATTAGGGCCTCTCAGACCCAGGCAGGCTGCCCCAGCCCCCCTCCCCGACACTGCACCCAAAACAAAATGGGGACGCCCCTGTGTAAATGGTAAATGGTTGGCATTTATGGCTACACTTGAGTGTGTGGCTGTGAATACAGGAGTGCGCGCATATATATACACACACACACACACACACACACACACACACACACTGCTACATGTACACGTACAGCACACAGACACGCAAACACACTGTTGCCTGTTGCCTGCAAGGCATGAATCCAAAGCGCTGTACAATTGACTCTTCTCATTCACCCATTCATACACACACTCACACACCGACGGCGATTGGCTGCCATGCAAGGCGCCGACCAGCTCGTCAGGAGCATTTTGGGGTTAGGTGTCCTGCTCAGGGACACTTCAACACAGCCTGTGTAGGGTGGGAGACCCCTTTCTTTTCTGTGGTCTATCTGCTGCTATCTTCTATTTTTGAGTTCAGGGCGGAGGTTTCTATGGAGTATGGTGGGCTAGTGATAAGCAAGCTCAGATCATCTGCATTGATAACGCTGTTCTGTTGAAGTTCTGCCGTTTTCCTGTGTCTTCAGAAATATTTTAGGTTTTTAGGTTCCTTGCATGCAATATGATGTCATGAACCTCCGGTTCTTTGTTCCAAAGAAATAAATAAAAAATGCCTGTAACTGTCTGAAATGGTAACATTTTTTCAGTTGTAATTAATATCTTGATTTTTTTACACATGAAAAGGGTTAAAAACATTAAAATAATTATGAAATGCAAACAGGCAAAATGTGCATCAGAGATCAAAGAAACCCCAGGGGGGCTATAATGAGACCCCTCCATACTAAACAGATTCACAACATGACATAAATTAGTTACATTTAAAAATCCATAACATGGGCAAAACCATTGTGTGATGTCACGATGTGGAACTGCTTTCTTCTTACTGCGACTGAAATTGAACATGTTCATTCAATCCTGATGTAATGTGAACAGAACGTTGAATTTCCAAGTCCTGATTAAGTTGAATGCCCTGTGTTGCTGTGCAGAGGCTGGGAGAGCCAAGCCGGCTGTGTTTCATTACGCTGCTTTCCACATTCATTCACTCTCATTTTCAAGGGGACTTCCCTCTTTGATCTAATGCGTGTTTCTGATTATCGAGATCAATATCAGCTGCAAAAAATGTTTTCACATTTCAATGTTTTGGTAAATGATTTGTCACACACAAAGTGTTTCTCCTACGGTTGGGTTTGGGCACCAGGGGGGCCAATGGGATAGGATCAGTGTGTATTGTTAGATAAACCCACTCTGTCCCTTTGAGCCACTCAGAGTTCCCTCTGAAACTACATTCCCCTTTAACCAGAAGAAAGGAAAGCCACTTCCTGTGGTACATTCACACTTCCTGTCTTCTACACTCTTACTTCCTGTCTTACTGGAATATTTCAATGGCTGTAGGGATTATTTTCCCTGCACGCTGGTTTCCTGAATACTGCCTATTGTGGAGAGACCGTTGGTTTGCCATGGTAACAAAGGTTTGAAAACTTCATTTGGGCTGTTTTCCAATGTCACAATGACAACATCCTAATGAAACCAACTGAAACATATCTGTCCAATAGCCTGATAACACATGTCCTAATCTCTCCTCATCACTGCAGATGGGATGTTGGTTACAAATAAATAAGGATCACCAAACATCTCATGATTTATTTTTACACAAGCACGTCTAATCTAGTGCAACTGCGTTTTACCATCACAATATTTGAGAACATCACACTCATTAAAAACTCATTATAAACAAAAGCATTGATATCAATCTCTGGCAGTTTGACATTCTTTCATATTTAATATCTCTATCCTTTATAATATATACTCAGTGACCACTTTATCAGGTAGACTT
>NC_083769.1:43380252-43400252 GCF_963514075.1 Conger conger
AGGCATAAAGAGACAGGTCTTTTGTACCTCACCTGTTTACTACAGGTAGGTTCCACAATATTTGGTCATTCTACAGGGCCGCAAAGAATGTGTGGACCCTCCCTGGGGCTATCTCTGCCTGCCAATATCTGCAAGCCTTTCTGTGGCTCGTATCTGTATCTCAGACCATGACGCGAGGTTACGATACCCTGCAAGTACTCAGATAAGAGAAACAATGGCTCCTCAGAGGTTATTTGTCCACTGGAGGCCTGATCAATACACGGCTTAAAATATTGTATCAATATGCAGCTCTGGCTATCACTCAAGTGTTGTATTCAGTTATGATCAGCTTGCTGTGGACATTATCATGGGGTGTATCCATGCTCACTCATTTCGACTCGAAACCTGTACACACTGAATTGTGTTTTGAGCTAGATTGCATTAGAGCCTTTTTTTGTTCTTACATCCTTTGCTGTGCTTTTTCCGTTTTGTAAGCACTGCTTTCAGTGTTCCACCAGTTCACTTTGTATGAACGACCTGTGTCTTTATTTAGGGAAATACCCTGTGGATCTGCTCTGGTTTTCAACCTAACCATCACCTAAATAATCACTTAAAAAATAATTATTTACTTTGAGAATAAATGCAGTCAAAATACAGAGCTAATAAGCTAAGCACTATATGAAAACAGGTCATAACTGCTATTCTGATAGCCCCAATTTTTCTGAAACAATTTAATATGGTACGACAAAGCCTCTTCTTCTTTACTGTAAAAGGGATTAGATCTAACTATCTTACTTAATGCTTAGTTATCATTCTGCATTATATTGTAGACTGCTATTTTAGAAGTTACTAACAATATGTGCAAAGGCAATAGTAATGTCTAAAGAAGAATGTTTAGTACAAGCTAAAGCAATTTCATTAATGTTTTGGTTATGTTTTATGTCAAAAATATTAATTTTGTGAATTCAATATATAGTTGATTGAAATTCGCCTTCTCGCTCACTCTTTCTCTCCCTCTCAGTCACTCTCACTCTCTCTCTCTCTCACTCACTCTCCCTCTCACTCTCTCTCTCTCCCTTTCTCTCACTCTCATTTTCTCTCTCCTCTCTCTCTCCCTCTCACGCTCTCTCTCTCCCTCTCTCCCTCTCGCTCACTCCCTCTCTCCCTCTCTCCCTCTCGCTCACTCACTCTCCCTCTCACTCTCTCTCTCCCTTTCTCTCCCTCTGTCACTCTCACTCTCTCTCTCACTCACTCTCCCTCTCACTCTCTCTCTCTCCCTTTCTCTCACTCTCATTCTCTCTCCTCTCTCCCTCTCGTGCGCTCTCTCTCTCTCGCGCTCTCTCTCTCTCTCTCCCTCTTTCCCTCTCGCGCGCTCTCTCTCTCTCAATTATATTTGACTTACTGTCGTGCCATTGAGAAAAACACACCTGTTTCTGAATAGATTTCTCCTGGGACCTGAGCAGACTGCTGTTCCACAGCATACATAAATGAACACACAAATACAGGTACAACCACTCTTATACTGTAACTGAACCAACTTTGAATGAAACCTGCCCAAGCCATGTGTGTTATGGGTAAAATAAAAATCTGTGCTGAGAATTATTTGTAGTAATATTCACTTATATACATACTAATTAAATAGCTTCATCAGTTTAAGACAAAAAGGAAAATGGATACTAGATTTACATTACTAGATGAACAATATGGATGTTTTATGACTGTATGGCATGAAAATATGCTGACTTTTATTTAAAAATGTTTTAAACACCTAAATATGTAATGATAAATAACAGTCTGCCTGTAGTGGTTGTGGTGTTAGAAGTCAAAATATTCTCTTGTTGTGTTGGTTAAATTAAAAATGGATTCAAAAAAATATTTCTCCACCACGGGTGATGTTTTTAGTCAAACAGAGAATATTAGCTTAAGCATGACATTTTTTGAGTCAGTGGTACAATAGCTGATGGAGTATGGCTGTAAATGTTTAGATTGGGGAGGGTTTGTGAAATATGCCCCTCATCACTGAATCCTGCGTCATTCTTAGGGTACTTATGTATTGTTCATCAGCCGTTTGCACAGTTTGGGTGGGGCAGTTCCAATAGCATATTTGTTGGAGTGAGTTAATGTTTGAGGAGCTGTACAAAAAGAGGGGTTGTCATACTGTAGGTGTGTGGCGAGGGAAAAATAGGGTACTCCATATGAAAGCAAGTCCAGAGTAGTGACCTTCAGATAAAATTACTATTGTGTGTGAGCAAAACAACTGCCTTTGGCCCTTTCCTATGTGATCTGCTGTTCTGTCTGAATACAAGAAGGTAGGGTCTGTCATTTATTCTTTGACCAGGAGAAAAAGAAGAAAAAAAAAAAAAGCCGATTGTTATCAAAAAGTTTTGACTTTTACTATGTTTTTACATTCGTGCTGAAAAACAGAACAAAAACCAAAACAAAATCCAGAATTCACCTGGATTAACTTTATGGACAGTTGCACTACAGTACGCTTCTAAAGCCGCAATGCTACAGTACGTGTGTGTTTGGCATTTTTTTTGCAGCGTGGTTGCCTCTGTTCGTGCTGCGCAGAGTACGGCTGAAGCTCTTTAATGTGAGTTTGCCTGAGGGCCTGTCGACACACCTGCAGCAGCAGGGGCAGGACGCACCACTGGGGCCAGCTTTGGGGAGGTGGGGGTAGGGGCAGGGGTGGGCGGAGGGGGGGGGGTATGTTATGTGGAACCAGTCGATCAAGCGAGCATTGGCTGAGAAAGGTTAGGGGTGCGGGCGACGTGGGTGAGGGGCTGTCCGGGCGCGGGGCACAGGGTCTCCTCTGTGTCTGTTTAAGGATGTGTGGGAGTGGGCCTTGGGCATGTGCTTCTGAGTGGGTTTTTCGTTGCTGCAGTAGTCCTCGCCTCTCGTAGGTATACAGCGCAGTGTTTTTGGCAGACGTCCAGCAGCAGGTCTGAATGCTACTCGATGGCTCAGCTGCTGAAATATTGATTAGTACAAACCAACACCCCGGAGCAGGAGCGTTTCGCTCCAAAAAAAAAAAAAGTGCAAGTGGTTTCAGTTTTGATTAGAAAATAAGAGCTTCTCCAAGTGGCACATTACGTAAAGGAATAGCAGGGGAAATGGCTGTGAGCTTTAGGCAGTGCAGTCTCCAGCACTTTTCTGCTGCAAAAACGTTTTACTTGTGACCACAGTGTGTGGAAAATATATGGCAAAAAAACAAACGCATTCGCTTTAGAAACCCAACTAACTTTGGATGACACCGGCCCTAGCTAGTGCTAGCTAACTAGCCGGTCTTTGCATTTGTTTATAGAGTTACCTGGCAACATGAGACATAAGTTACAGCTAATAGAATTCTAAAGGAACAATTATTTTGGATGCCAAATAAATGCATTCAATTTATTTCCCAAATTATTGTTTATATATTCATTATACCATTACTTGGTAAATAGCCTTCTCTGTAGAGTTGTATAAAATAAATATCACACTCAAGGTTATGCTGATTGACTGTATATTGTCATGGCTGTGATTATTTTTGGAGACGATATACAGGACAAGAGCAGAGCATTCCCTCTCGTGGGATATAAATAAATACAGATAAACATGAATAAGGCCTAAATTATTATTGTCATGAAATTGTTAATAGAAAAACTATTTTAATTGGATTGTGTCTATATTATCCTATTTAGTGACCATTTCATAAAGGCGATAACTCTCTTCCAGGACGTGGTATCCTGGATTTTAATTATCACAGCACATTTTTTATTATAAATTCCCTTCAACACATTTCACTGTATTTAATTCTATAGGGTTTGGTTAGGGTTAATGTTAAGAAAGCGAAAGGTTTCCTTTCCATCTCATTCAAAAATGAAATTTTTATATTCCATCCCCAATCCAATCCAATCAAGATTTTTTTGCTATTAGGCCCACAGATAGTATCATTATGAATTTTCATATATCCAGTGAATTTCAAAATAAAACACTTTACGGTACTCTTGTAGATTTAGTTTTTTCACTGGAATGATGATTTTTCACAAGACGTGTCTTTTCATTGGTTATTTTCATTCATTGATTTCACCATGATTGTAAATGAACATGATTTTCCATACATCTGAATAAAAAAAAAAAAAAACACATTTCCCAATTTTAGACAATAACCAATAGCTTCATGTATTTTATTGATTTTCCATTGAACTAGATGTTCCATGATTGTTGGTAAATTTTAATCAGTTTCACTGAGGTCATTAAATAAATATGACAACATTATTTTATTTCACTTTCCAAAGGGCTGTCCAGTGAAATATACTTATAATCAGCAATGAATTCAAACACAATTGATCATCAGTCTGAATGCAACAATCACCGAATATCAATTTTTTCCCCCCAATTTTGTATGTAAGGCTATTGTCTTTTGTATTTCCCCTGTTTCCAGTTAAATTCTGTATATTTTTACAGTAAGTCTATTCAAACATTTTGCTTATGTTTTATGATTTCCCTATTATAATGCATGAATAAAACAGGAAACAAAGGAATGTGCTTTTTCTTGAGCATGAGGCTATAGTTTTTCCAGTGAGATATTATTTTCATCATGAATCAATTCAAACATGTTTTCTTAATTAGTTTCTTCATATTTGTCAAATATACATGATTTCTCGTCCAACTGAACAGAAATAAATTGAGACATGCCATTTTTCCACTTTATAAAGTATGATGGATTTCTTTCATTTTTCACTGGAGGATTTATCCTGAATCACTGTAAACACTTTTCCTTTGATTGCTTTCTTCCTGATGAAGAAATGTAGATGGTTAACCTTTTAACAATGGCACCTTTTAACAATTGAACGTATGATAGTATTTTATAGTATTATAATATATTTCTCATCATAAATCTCTTCATACATATTGCCTTTATTTACAGTACGCTTTCCATTTTCATCTGAATGGAAACAAAAATGGACATGAGCCAATACTGTGATACATTTGGCTTTTCTTCTTGTGAAATAATATTGTTTTCATAAATGTCTCCAAAGACCTTGTCACTGATGTATTTCTTCCGTCATGTTGTTTACGTTGTATTCCTCAGATTCACTCTGAATTATCTTAAACCTTACCCTAACGATAGCCACAACCTAACCATAACCTAGATCGTCCCCCACATTCTTAATTCTCAATGAATTCTTAATTTCTGAAATCATCAGAACATTAGGGGATCGTTTGTTTGTAAAGATTTGCTGTTGTTGCTGTTATTTTCAATTCAGTACATACCTATTATCATTATATATGAAAATTTTAGACTGAGGAAAGAAGTAAACATTACAATAATTATCACCCAATGAATATATCAAAAATTAACAGAATTCACTAACCCCTTTCTCATTCTAAATATTTAAAAAAATAAATCCCAGCTCTCTTTGAATTTAAAAAAAGGGTTGTTAGATCTCCTTGACGTACTGGGAGATGTGCTGTGAATCAAGATGTCACTCACCAGAGGTTAATCAGAAGGAGGGCCGGTGCAAAACCAGGGACCCAGTGAGTGACATCCAGTCACATGCGCCATAACAGCTCTTCAAATGGCAATTCCACCAACCAGAGGAGCTGTGAAGAGCTCCATTCAGCAGCCCTAAAGCAAGGCCAGTCCTTTGATCCATATTTTAATAGGCCCCCGCAGCTCCAGTGTGTTACATACTATACTCTCGCTCTCTCTCTCTCTCTCTCTCTCTCTCTCTGCATCTCTCTCTCTCTCGCTCTGCATATCTCTCTCTCCATTTCTCTGCCTCACTCTCTCTCTGCCTCTCTCTCCCTCTCTCTCTCTGCCTCTCTCTCTCTCTCTCTCGCTCTGCATATCTCTCTTTCTATTTCTCTGCCTCACTCTCTCTCTGCCTCTCTCTCTCTCTCTCGCTCTGCATATCTCTCTCTCCATTTCTCTGCCTCACTCTCTCTCTCTCTCGCTCTGCATATCTCTCTCTCCATTTCTCTGCCTCTCTCTCCCTCTCTCTCTCTCCCTCTCTCTCTCTGCCTCTTTCTCTCTCTCTCTCAAGTCAAAATTTTTCAATTTCAATTGGTAAATGCGCAAAATAAAATAAAAACACCTACAGTAGATACATACACATGTATGTTAGATACATATAATACAGTAATCAGTAATTATTGATTATCAGTCATAATTAACATAACATGATTATCCTTTTATTAACCCAAGCGAAGATGTGATCAGTATATGTGTTAGGACGTACACATTACATACATATACATATATATACAGTGAAAGTGCATTTTGATTATCCAAACATATTTTGTGTAAAGGACACTGTCTTAGTTGCAGGTTTCTCTGCATTGATGTTCAAAAGGATTTCACCGCAGAGTGGACAGGCTAAAAGAAAATGTCAGAAGGAGGATTTGGACAGAATCCCTAAGCCTGAGGTGTGAGGATGAGCGTACGCTTATTCCTTCTGCTAAAAGCCTGCTTTATAATCCACCTTTCATTGGACAATTTAACAACACTGTTCCATCAGACAGTTTATCGGCTCTGCCCCTGACGGGCCTTGTTTCTCACACAGACACGCGTTCATTTCCGTAATCGCCGCTATTAGCCGTTGCCCTATAAGGGACATACTTACGCAACGGCTCTGGCGCGGCTGCGTCCGCTCTTAAGGGTCTGGACCCAGCGGAGGAACCGTGCCGGGGGGAGCGAGCGCGCGAACACACTGGGAACCAGTGACAGAACGCATGACCCAGAAAATGTGCAGCGCAGAGACACATTCATCAGAGGTCGCCCGCCACTGCAGGCCTGCCGCAGAAGAGCACTGCGGGGTGACGCCTCTTTCAACTGCGCCCAAAATGTCGTCTCCTCGTCGCCTGATGCACGGCAGATGCACGGCAGATGTTTTATGGTTACGGTCTGTAAGTCAATCACACACACACACACACCACGAAAAAAATCAAGCAAATCTACAGCGTTGTTATTCTGATGGAATGACAGTGGATTGAGACTGAACGGAAGGACTTTGGATCCTTAATCTCTCACGGTCGATCATCTGAGTTCTCCCTTCTGTCTAAGCCTCGCCATCAACACATTTAGAGACCGCACGGGAGACACGGCCACTGTTCAAGAGCTTGTCCTTTTTGCCGATCATTGCCTTAACAATTCCAGGAGCCCGGGATGGGATGAGTATGGGAGAAACCAGCTGGGTTGGCTGGCTCATACGCAGCCAGACCAGCTTGACCAGCTCAATTTTCAAGCTTTTCAAGCGTACCCCACTTGTCACACTTGCGACAATTCAACAAACCAAGCAACTAATCCCCCCCCCTCTCTGCCCCTCACATTTCACATGTCTGACCCCAGCCAATGTAGCACATTGATTCATGGCCTCCCGCACTCCAGCTCTCGTGTGTGTGAGGCGTACTGAGAAACGCTCACCCGGCGGCCATTTCATGCCACCTTCTCTTAATTGGAGTGGCACAGACACCTCAGCGTGGCTTCAAAATGTCTGTCACCCCCAAAACCCCCCGCCATATCTCAAAGCCCCCTCCCACCAATGGCCTTTTCCCCAAGGCCGACATCTTCCCGGAGAGAGAGACCCTCAGAGCTGCTGGGTGTGATCTTCGTCACCCTGGCAATCCAGCCAGAGAACAGCAAAACGTTTATGAATATGGACTAGCTCCCACAGTCGGGGTCAGGAGTATTTCTCTTTTAAGATCTTTTGTTTCATTTTATATTTTATATTTTATTCCTTGGGCATAAATGCAGCAGTTAAGACTCATGTTGTGGGTTGCACTTCAGAAAATGATATGCCGTACCCTTGGTCAGGGTTGCCAGGTTGAGAATTCCAGTTGTATTATACAGTGAGTATTTTACTTCCATCTTGATGGTACATATTGTCACTTTATGTGAAATTCCTTAATTTTATACTCTTTATACCATGTTTACTACAATTCAGGAATGTGCAATTCAGCATAAGCAGCAATTTTTCATTATGCATAAAACAGTTATTAACACATTATTAGTCATTTATAACTGCAAAATACCTATCATTTGCACCACATGTGTGGGGAACTTATATTGATATCATTTCTATTGATATTTCTCGGATTTTAGTTCTGCCAAACATACCCGCACGTTCTCCACAACCACCATGAGAAAGGTACAAAACAGCTGTGCCATAAATCATGGTTTTTGGTCACTCTTAGCATTGGTTAAGCATATGGGGGAAATTAAAGTCGCACTCCACCAGAGAGATAACTGGTAACAGCCTCACCAGACCCAAGAGCCCATTCCAAATCTCACAGATCCAACACAATAACTAGCATATCGCATGAAGCCAGGCTGCTGATCTTGTTTCTCCTTAATATACATGGCCCAACCTACCCACAACATAATAACACAACACAACATATATCAAATTTCATATGCTGGCTGTATGCTAACTCTATACACAATACGTTGACTCTACATGCTGGCTGTATGCTGACTCCATACACTATATGCTAACTCTATATGCTGGCTGTATGCTGACTCCATACACTATATGCTAACTCTATATGCTGGCTGTATGCTGACTCCATACACTATATGTTAACTCTACATGCTGGCTGTATGCTGACTCGATACACTATATGCTAACTCTACATGCTGGCTGTATGCTGACTCCATACACTATATGCTAACTCTATATGCTGGCTGTATGCTGACTCCATACACTATATGCTAACTCTATATGCTGGCTGTATGCTGACTCCATACACTATATGCTAACTCTATATGCTGGCTGTATGCTGACTCCATACACTATATGCTAACTCTATATGCTGGCTGTATGCTGACTCCATACACTATATGCTAACTCTATATGCTGGCTGTATGCTGACTCGATACACTATATGCTAACTCTATATGCTGGCTGTATGCTGACTCTATACACTATATGCTAACTCTATATGCTGGCTGTATGCTGACTCCATACACTATATGCTAACTCTATATGCTGGCTGTATGCTAACTCTATATGCTGGCTGTATGCTGACTCGATACTCTATATGCTAACTCTATATGCTGGCTGTATGCTGACTCTATACACTATATGCTAACTCTACATGCTGGCTGTATGCTGACTCTATACACTATATGCTAACTCTATATGCTAACTGGCTGCAATAGCTTAGGGAAGTTTGTTTACTGTACACGCTTGGCTGGCACTGGCCGCCCAGGGAAACAAAGTCAGTCTTTGATTATGTCCAATTTGATGATCATTCATTTGACAAGCTTCACTGTGCATCAGACATAAACTACAATATTATAGCGATTGTGCATGTGTTCCTGTGTGTGTGGATAATTTTCAGCTTTGCTGATTTTAAACTGACACAGTTCAGTAAGTCTGTCACCCATGAAAACCACTGAACTATGAGCTGAAGCGTTTGACCTGGGCTACGGCGAGTCTTCTAACGGCTCATTCTGTATGTGATTTTTTTTTGTGGTTTTTTTTGTCTTTAACTGCTTATCATTTCTGACATTTTCCATTTTCAAACAGAAAACCAGTTGACCTTTATGTTTTTTTTGTTTTTTTGCATTCCAGGATGTGAATCCACAGCAAATGATACATTGCAACATTCCGGTCAGTGCTTTCGCTATACTGTATGTACAACACAGGGCTGTCCAACATCAAATGCACCCTCGATGACCATAAAAGGCTGTGCAAAGTAAACACACCAGGTAATGAGCAATGTTGTTTGCTTGTAAAATGGGAAAATTATATCCTGTCATGCTTTTGTCTTATACAAGGACACTTCTTATGGAGCATGTTATCAGATTGGTGGGCATATTGAAGAAGGCAGCCCGCAATCGTGGACCAAAGAATCCGAGGGAGCTCGAGAGATTCTGAATGGAGAAACATTAAATGACTAATTATTTACCAATTCGCTAAAACGCCATAGAGGATGAGTCAGCGGTTGTATTACTCTGGCGTGGGGGTGGGAGACATTCCATTGCTCTGTGCCACACATCTGCAACATCTCTGGCATCTCGACACACGCTGACGCGGTACCGCACCCCCTCCCTGCCCCGGGCCCCCAAAACCCTCATCATCGTTAAATACCACTCTTCCGGAAATTTCTCCATTTCCACTTTTCCTGCTCCCTTTTCCTGTCAGTCCGTTCATCCCAGGCAGATGTCAGGGCCTGCCAGCCAGACTCAACGGGAAAATCTTTTTGCCGGAGTGTGTGACCTCACTCTTTGTTATGCCGTTGGAGAAGGGTTCATTATACTATGCGAAATAACTCACGATCGCATGCACTGATTTCACTATTATGACTGGGAGAGACGTGGCAGGTGCTCCTGTGTTTGCTCGATGTATTAATACTATTATGTGAAAATTGTTAAGCTACAGGTTGGCACTTTTGCACAACATAAAAATAATTATCTAGAAAAAATAAATGTTAAAAAGTCGCTATTAAATAAAAATATTGCCAAAATAAAGTTATATTTGCTTTAAAAAAAACTGCGCTTCTCAAAACTCCTGAGCACAAACAGATATCTGCAATTTATATACATAGATTTGCATTCACTAACAAAATGTCAAAATACATATTTGTAACTGCCTGTTTTTAAATGGGGTTCAAGAAGAAGGAACATTTATAAACCCCCTCACTGAAAACACCAACATGGTAGATTCCGCTCTCATCTACCGCCCAGTAATCTCTCCTCTCCTCTCCTCTCTTCTCCTCTCCTCTCCTCTCCTCTCCTCTCCTCTCCTCTCCTCTCCCTTCCTCTCTTCTCCTCTCCTCTCCTCATTCCTTCTTTTCCTTTTCTCCTTCTTTAAAAGAAGGAGGTTATCGTACTGTAGCACAGCGTTTGTTGCCCCTGTGATCTGGCCATTCGCGTGGAAACCAGTCAGACGAAGCACAAGAATATTTCAAGAGAGTGTGGGGACTTCCACAGGAGGAGATGCACTCATTATTGATTCTGGTCAATTTTCTAGTCCTTTATTAGTTTAATGGATCTCTCTCTCTCTCTCTCTCTCTCTCTCTCTCTCTCTCTCTCACACACACACACACACACACACACACATTGTGCAGAGGAAGGTGAGTTCACAGTCACTCTTTGTGTGCTCTAGACCCAATTGGCTGATCATTATACCCTTCCTAGACTTAATATTGCATTGGTTGCTGCAAATCAATTTGCCATCCTGAATATATTGGGTTGCCCGGACTGCAGTTCACTGTAAAGTGAAGCCTCTGAGAAACGAACTTCGGTTACAGACGGACCAGCAGAGCAGATGAGCAGCAGACCAAAGGTAGCATATATACCCGAAACGAAGGACGAAGGACTTCAAATTTTAAATTGATCAGATCCTCATAAATATCCCAGAGGACCTATTGTTCTGTTCATCCATTTTCTTAGATACCTCAACCCCATTAAAAATGGGTGATGTGACTGCAGTGAAGAGGCGATGAATTAAGCTTAAACATTCGTTATTCATACATTATGTTTTAATTCCACATGTCTGCGGGCATTAGCATTAAGCCTGCAACGAATATCAAATAATGGATTTGCATACCAAAATCATTATAATTACCAGCAGCTTCCTTGTCAAATGTGAATCCAAAAAAAAACAAAAACATCTCCCTCTGCCTGATGGTTGAACAGTATAAACGTGCCACTGTTATTTTTCTTTACATATAATTCTGTGTATTGGGTTTTCAAGCATTGTACACGATTTGCTATACGTGAATGAGTAAGTGTTTACATGCCACTGCTCTGGCTGCTGCTCTGGACACGCCGAAGGGGGACTGGCGGATTAAAACTTTACTCCGAGGGGAAAGTGGGTGATAGGTGAGGAGCATTAGAGACGGAGAGAACAGCGTGTGGATGGTGAGGAGCATTAGAGACGGAGAGAACAGCGCGTGGATGGTGAGGAGCATTAGAGACGGAGAGAACAGCGTGTGGATGGCACGGGTGATAGGTGAGGAGCATTAGAGACGGAGAGAACAGCGCGTGGATGGTGAGGAGCATTAGAGACGGAGAGAACAGCGTGTGGATGGCACGGGTGATAGGTGAGGAGCATTAGAGAAGGAGAGAACAGCGTGTGGATGGTGAGGAGCATTAGAGACGGAGAGAACAGTGTGTGGATGGCACGGGTGATAGGTGAGGAGCATTAGAGATGGAGAGAACAGCGTGTGGATGGTGAGGAGCATTAGAGACGGAGAGAACAGCGTGTGGATGGCACGGGTGATAGGTGAGGAGCATTAGAGACGGAGAGAACAGCGTGTGGATGGCACGGGTGATAGGTGAGGAGCATTAGAGACGGAGAGAACAGCGTGTGGATGGCACAGGTGATAGGTGAGGAGCATTAGAGACGGAGAGAACAGCGTGTGGATGGTGAGGAGCATTAGAGACGGAGAGAACAGCGTGTGGATGGCACGGGTGATAGGTGAGGAGCATTAGAGACGGAGAGAACAGCGTGTGGATGGCTGTTTGGGGGTGGGCGTCAGAGGGGGTGGGTGTGTGGAGGTGGTGGTGGTGCTGTCAGATGATGAGTCACTGGTGCATGCATGCGTGTGTGTGTGTGTGTGTGTGTGTGTGTGCGCACTGGCAGGTGGGAGGCTGGGAAAAGGCCACCGATTCTACTTCCTGTCAGTAACCCCAGTCCAGCCCCCCCTCGCCTCTGTTACAGCCCCCCCCCCATCCCCCCGCCCCCCCATCAGGGCTCGCCCTGGCAGGAGGGCATGGGGGTCACACACACAAGGTCGATACACATTGATTTTCCTTCTCCCTGGGACCACACATTTCCATACAATAATAATAAAAACATAGAACGGAGAAACGCTTTAAGTGCGTTTTCTTAAGACCGGACCAGATATGCTCAGTTGACACAAAGCCTTTTTTTTTTTCTCTTTTTTTTGGGCAACAAAGCTAACGTTCTTTTCATTGCAATGTTCAATCTGTATTCTCTGAATGACCAATTAAATAGAAATCATACATCCAGTGCATATAGAAACACACATTAACCCATCATTAAAGAAGGCAGCCATTTTCTGGGTGAAAGGGCTTTTGCAGAAACAGGGAGGGCCTCAGACCCACACACGTTGTGTTTCTTTGTGTGATTGCGGATCATGTTTTGTTTGTCGTGTCTGGAGAAAGGGCGTCAGGTCAGGTCACCCTTCACAGCACAGTGCAGGGCTGGACCTGGGCAGCCATTTTGTTTGCCGTTGAGACGAATCCCATAATTCCCTGCCGTTAAAATAATTCAGACCCCTCTCAGTAATAGTCTTCCATATCTATCTTACAGGTTTCTCATCTGAGAACAAAACCTTATTATGTAAAGTATATATTTTTTAAATGCACCTTTGGATAAATTACAAATACAAATTTAATAAATAAATAAAAAATATTGAAACTGAAAGGCTTTGGATGGCTTCAGCGAGTTGAATAAATCGGCCTGTTCGAGGAATCAAATTTACAAGAGGCATATGAATTTTTATGGGTATTAGTTTATGTATGAATTATGAATGCAGGATATGAAAACCAAAAACGCATTTAAATATGGAATTCTGCTCAACAGTCACGAGAAAGACATTTTAATCGGTAAGAACGACACCAATTATGACTAAATAACAAACCGTAGGCACAAGAGACAATGAGATAACTGCCGGCCCGTTTTGCCGGCCCTGTGACGCGGTAATCGGGTCATTGGGAATCCGGCTCGCGGAGTTTACCGCGGTGCTCCGAGCAAATCTTCACGGCCGGCTGGGAGTGTGTGTGCGTGGACCGTGGGGCCGAGCCGTGGGGGAGGGAAGGATAAGCCCAGAGCCGTCACAGAAAAATAACCGCCGTCACGGCACGACCGTGCGGCTGCTGGTAGGAGTAGAAAAAAAAAAAAGGCAAAAATGTTTGAATGAGAATGAGAAATTCCCGCAACCAGTTTTGCTTGGCAAGGAACGGAATTCCTCTTATAGATTATGAATGTTGAAATCTAGGTGACTTTGCTACTTTTTCCTCCATTGAGTTGAATATTAATGTTTAGAGGCACAATAGGAAACATTTTTGTGTTAAAACATTGTTCCGAGACCATTGTAAATCCCTTCCTATCATTGAAAAAGGCTCACTGACATGTTGACTCACTCTCTGCCTGTGTTTATAGTCCTTAAATTCGGGTTTTAAAATATGCATTTGACGGGCCGGCACCCTGTACCAAAACATTGTATAGCTGTACAATAATTAATTGGTTGAAAATTGGTTCTAATTACCACAGCCAATGGCGTTTCAGCACACTCGCAGAGGAGGGGGAGGGATAAACAGTGTTGTGGCTTGAGGGTATGTGTTGCTGCAATTCCTCTCTTGACCGTTAGAAGTCCAAAATTACATATGTACCTTTAAAAAATGGTGAAAAAAACGGAAATAAAGGAGGCTGAAGTACATAATCTGGACAAACAACTTTATTTCTGGTAATGCATCTATACACTGTACATTCAGTCACTGCAGTATATAAGCATAGCTATTTTCAAACAAGATCTCATAAAGTCCTTTACTTTACAATATAGTCCGTGTCGTGAGAGATAGAGGGGGAGGAGGGATGGCAGGAGAAAGGGTGTGGAAAAAGCGCAAAAAGACAAGGTAGAGGGCAGAATAGATAAATAAGCCAAGCTTTTTTTTTGTTTTCTCATACAGTATATGCGGCATTAATAAACAAGAAAGCATACATTTACCTCTTACATAAAAATAGTTCTAGAATGGTAATGTTTATATACTATTAGCAGCAGCGCAGGGCTAATTAAGATACACGAGAATGAAGAAGAATCTGCTAGGAACGGCCAAACTCAGCTGAAACGCTTGTGTAACCATTCTTGACCAAAGGTATTTCATTCTGTATTTCATATAATGTTAAAAAATATATATGGACTGGTGATAAAGTAATATGAGTCTACAGTTTAAAGAAAAAAAAAAGAAAAGAAAAAAAAAGATGCAAAATAATTGGGGAAAACTACATGTTAATGCAGGGAATATCCTCTAACGCACTGCAATAATTGTTTTAGAAACATTTTCTCTGTTAAAACACAAACTCATAAAACAAGACAGCTATTGTGTAAGAAAAAAAAACTTTTTTGAAAAAGGAAACACCATATACATTTATAATACAATATTGTAAAATGAAAAATTATTTACATGTGTAAATTTGTATTTTTTTATTTTTTTTTATTTTACACTGGCTAGTTTTGTTTAACATGTCCTGTTATTGCTGTTTTACTGTCTTCCATTTAGAAAAAAAGTTTATCGTTTAGAAAAGAATAAATTGTTTAACCATTTAATTATGTTCAGTTTGGGAGAGTTGGGAGCAGATGTCAACATCTCCTTGTTTGTAGAAAAACATGAATAAAGGAAACTACACATATTGTTTTATTTGAATGTAAAACGGCGATAGCATTTTACCACCTCTATACAATTTCAAGTCTGTAAAAGATACAGACACTTTGTCAGTCTTTCAATAACACTGCCCTTTATAATGTAGTTTAAGACATTGGGCTTTGATATAATGCCCTCCGTGTTTGTTAGAAAGGTCCATCATTTGACGGACAGAAACAACTTTAAACAGTAGACTGTCCATATCTATAAGAGTAATGTTTATGATTCGCATAGATATGGTTAAAGTCAATTAATGTATTTTTTTTTTTTTAAAGAAAAAAAAAGAAAAAGGTTTGACATATCAATATCTCTGAAAGAATAAATGCTGTCATTCAAAAAATGGTTCAGGTCACGGTTTTTCACTGCAATGGCGATTGGTTCAATTGTTTTTAGTTTGCTTTGTAAATAAAAGAAAAAAAGAAAAAAAAATGAAATAAAAAATAAAATATAGCTGAAACAAACCCACATTTGATAAGGAATACTGAAAAGGAGGTGTAGCAGTTTGGGTGAGGTGGGTTAGGCCATGTGCACCTGATGCATTTCGGGAGGTACGGGTATGCTGGGGAGAGGGGGGAGGGGATAGGATGGGGGTGTGGGGGGAGGGGGGGAGGGGGTCCCGGCAAGCATGCCACCGTTTGGGCTGTGTGCTCCGAAACAGGGCCGACATTCTGTGTAGGGCAGACTGTGTGTGTGTGGCATTACAGAGGTGTGTGTGGCGTTAGAGAGGTGTGTGTGTGTGTGTGTGTGTGTGTGTGTGTGTGTGGCGTTAGAGAGGTGTGTGTGTGTGTGTGGCATTACAGAGGTGTGTGTGGCGTTAGAGAGGTGTGTGTGTGTGTGTGTGTGTGGCGTTAGAGAGGTGTGTGTGTGAGTGTGTGTGTGTGTGGCATTAGAAAGGTGTGTGTGTGTGTGTGTGTGTGTGTGTGTGTGGCGTTAGAGGTGTGTTTGTGTGTGTGTGTGTGGCGTCAGAGAGGTGTGTGTGTGTAGCATTACAGGGGTGTGTATAAACAGGATTACTACCTCGTTGCTCCTGCTCTGGAAGCCTTCTGCCCTAAATACAGGCCCTGCAGGCTGTCCAGCATATCTGAGCTTAGCTTGGAGTGAGCACGCATGTGTCTGTGTATAGTGTGTGTGTGTGTGTGTGTGTGTACTGCATTACTCTGAAATATGTTATCAATGAGGTTTAGTTTCCTTTAAAAGAAAAAAAATAGACTTCTTTAAAAAAAAAAAAAAAAGAAGTTTGCTGTATATTGCATAACACAATAAAACCCTTACATATACAGTATTAATGCCCAATATTGGATAAATGTATGGCAGAGTTTTTCTCAAATTTCATGCATATGAAAGAAAATATATAAGAGTTTGCTATTGAAAAAAGAAAACATAACAGACAAGCAATAAAAATACCCCCACATTAAAAACAACAACAACAACAACATCAACAACTAAAGAAAAACAGCATACACACAATGTACATTCTGATTGCATTGTACCCTGTGTGTATTCAGAGCAGCTATCCAATCCTTTTCTTTTCTTCGTTTGCATCCCAATTTTTATGAATTTCCATCCAATCAAATCTATATCTCTATGCCAAATCTGTGAGCAGTATGTCCTAGGACTCCTTAGTTTAATGCTTTACGGGCTGCTGCAAGGTGTCGTACATTTTGTGACTTTGTTCCGATTGTGTAAATACCGCCATTTTAGGAGAGGTGGGCACCCGATCAGTCCTCCCAGACTCATCCGTCTTCCACTCCTTCTGATGAAAAACTCAATTCTCAAATCTTTTTTTAAGTCCAAAAAAAAGTATCTAAAAATGGTAATAATAATAATAATAATATTAATAATAATAATAATACAGTAATAAAGTGAAAACACAAAATGATAAAATTTACAAAACCAATTTTTTTTTCAACTGGATTGATAAAGCTCACAAATGCGCAGTATCTAAGCAGGCAAGCGTATAGACACCTTTTTTTGCATTTTTATTTACATTGTTTAGCCTTTAACATGTAATTGCATGGCATTTAAATTAGGTACATACGAAAGAGGAAATGCTAATTTGATTTCTGCTGTTGTCATGATCACATTTTCCCCAAAAGCAAGGTAAGAGAACAAGAGTGGGACTAAAACGCAGTATAACAAGGTCTGTATTTGACAAAGTGCGATTCATTATTGTAAAATTTATTTTAAAAAAATCATATTTATATTTACACATCGTAATTAAAATAAAAAGAGAACAATTTGTGGTTCTTGCTAAAGGCGCAGCTTCTAACCCTAAAATCATAGTATTTAAAAAATGGTGTTTTCAGAACTTCATGGAGCAGCAAGTTTTAGCATCCAAATGAAAAAATACAAAATGCAGTCATGCTAATTTTTCTTTTTTCTCTTTTTTTTAACCAAAGATTCTGAACAGACTTGATACAGACTGTGTACAAGGAGTCGTAGCTGCATTTACTCAGTAAGTCTAATATACTGGTTTGGTTTGGACAGGAAAACGCACAGACGCACACACAGCTTGTTTGAAGCCACTGCGCGTTGGTGTTTTGCCTGTGCACTAACGGTGGGGGAGACTTCCCTATCTAAATGAAGTGCTCATTCTGTAAGAGTGCCTAGAACACAACACACCTTTTTTTTTTCTTTTCTTTTTTTTCTCCAAAATACAGATTCTGAGGGAGTGGCTTGGCCAGCCCAGTCCCCTGTAAACCTCACCATGCTGTACTTCTCCAAAGATTTCGCCACACGTAGAAAAGAAATGCAAAATGAAGTCCGTTCCTTTTTTCCATGGTTGTTAAGGGCCTTCTTCTACACTGACCGTTGGAAAGATGGCGGCAAAAGTGGGAATCGTGTCCTCCTTGTTGCTTGACGACGTTTTCTTTTTGAATGTTTTTGAGGCTCCATCAACACAAAGAAATGTTTTCTTTTTTTCTTATACACTCAAGTCTTTACTTTACCGCAGTCTTAAATAGCTTATTACAAAATGAAATCCTCAAATGTCTTCACAAAGAACAAAAAGGACACTGAAGGGTCCCCCCCCAAAAAGACGTGTCCGTCCCCCAGTCCAGTCCTCCGTCCGGCAGGTCATGAGACATGCCCGCCGCGATGCTTCCAAAATTGTTCTGTATTGGTTTCATATTGGTAGTATTTTCATATTGGTAGCAATGGTAGTAATAACTATCATTATTAATATTTTCATCATAGAAAAGTTTGTATCCAAATATCGTTTTTTTTTTTTTTTTTCAGTTTTTGTTTCAGGGAAAATATAGGCACAATACATTTCTTGTGCTATATATCTTTATTATTTTTTTTTTATAATTTGTTTATCTGAATGAGAGATGCGTTTCAGTGCTTATGTTAGTAACACGTTTTCCCCCTGGTACACATTCCGGTCTCCAAACTGTCGCGTTTTTCTCTCTGGCTTCTCTCCCACTCCGGCGGCTGCGTTGAGGAGCGCGCGTCGCGTGTGAAGGACGCACGCTCGGATAGACGGATAGAAATGTGCTCTGTGTGTCGGTGTCCTCCCCCCCCCCCCCCGTCACTGCGTCCCGGGGCTAGTTGTGGGAGTCCTTGGCCCCCGTGTCGGCGCTGGTGCTGGATTTGGGCCACAGCTGGTCCTGCAGCTCCTTCACCACCTTCTCCAGGTGCTCCCGGGCCTCCCGCTCCTGCAGGAGATCCTCCCGCAGCTGCTCACGGTCCGCCTCGGCGTGCTGGAGCTTCAGCTGCAGGTCCTCGATCTGGAGGAGGAGGAGGAGGAAGAGGAGGAGGAGGAGGTTAAACTCTATCCAGTGTTGTTAACGGAGATGTATAAACAAGAAATAGGGCGCCACTGACGTTGGTGTGTGTGTGTGTGTGTGTATGAATGGGTGAATGAGAAGGATAACATTCACATTTGCCAAAATGTTCCATGCTAATGAATAGCTCTGCTAGCTAGCGACAGTTAACAGCCAGCAGTTGAATTGTCGACGTCGACCGACAAAATTAGGAACTCGATCGATCTCTATCTCAACAGTACGTATGGTCGGCTGCAGCTAAAAAAAAAAAGACGCTCGCACAAAGGTGGAAGCCACCACACTCCCTCCTGGACATGGAAACATCAATCACCCGAACGCATTGGAGCTATTCAGAAAAAATCGGACGCCTGGCATTCAGCAGCTGCCGCCATTGAGTTTTTATTATGATTTCAGTTATCTGATATTTATTCTCCATAGCCCAGAGAGTGGAGGGGGGTGTATAATGTTAAAATAAAAACATTTGATCACAAAAAAAAGAAGGGGAGGAGGAAGCAGGGAGGTGGGGGGAGGAGGAGGGGAGGAGGAGCAGGGCAGAACCGCACACGCGCTTCCTGCAGCGGTGTTTTGGTTCTGGGTTTCGGTGCGCCGCCCTCTCTCAGACGCGGCACGGCCGGTCGCGATGCGGCCTGGGCCACAGCCGCACCGCCACACCCCGAATTCTTCAAATGTTGCTCAGCCGCTGCGCGCTCCAGCAGCAGACACCACAGCCACTTCCTGCCCCCCCCCGCCCCCCCGCCCCGCTGCACTCCACCCCTCGCTCAGCGCCGTGCTAGCCGCACTTCCTGTTCAGACCGAGGACGCAAAGACGTGGCTCCAAAAACTGCTAACCCCGTCCCAGCCCAAACACGCGCTGT